>NC_041381.1:539106689-539110275 GCF_002162155.2 Triticum dicoccoides | reverse complement strand
CGTGGTGTGGAGGGCTGGATGAACAGTAGACGGTGGAGGGGTGGCCGTGGAGGGTTGGTTGAATAGGACCCCGTGGTGTGGAGGGCTGGATGAACAGTAGACGGTGGAGGGGTGCCCATGGAGGGGTGGTTGAACAGTAGCCGGTGGAGTAGCGCGCGGTGGAGGCTGGATGAACAGGAGCCCGTGGAGGCTGGAGGAGGTCGACGGTAGCCCGTGGAGGCTGGAGGAGGTCGACGGTGGAGATGAAAATTATCCCGTGGAGTCCCGTTTTGCGGTACGCCACACCCCTCCCCCCCTGTTTCGACCGTAGCACTCCAACACAAGTCCGTTTCGTCCGTTTTGCGGTAAGCCACACCCCTCCCGATCAACAGGACCCCCGTTTCGACCGTAGGAGGTCCGTTTCCTCCGTTTTGCGGTACACCACACCCCTCCCGATCAACAGGACCCCCGTTTCGACCATAGGAGGTCCGTTTCCTCCATTCTGCGGTACGCCAGGCCCCTCCCAATCAACAGGACCCCGTTTCGACCGTAGGAGGTCCGTTTTGTCCGTTCTGCGGTACGCCAGGCCTCGTTTCCATCGCCTGTTCCGTCCAAGCCGGTTGGCTCCCACGCGTTCCGTTGCCTCCCGATGAACACGACGCATTCCGTTGCCTCCCCATGAACACGACGCATTCTGTTGCCTCCCCATGAACACGACACATTCTGTTGCCTCCCCATGAACACGACACATTCCATTGCCTCCCCATGAACACGAGCCCTCGCCGTACGTATGCGCGACTAGGTGTTCGAGACCCCGCCCGTATGTACACATACGTGGCCGTATTTTCTTTCTTGCACCCTGGCCGCTGTACGTACGTGTACATGCTACGTGCGCGCCTCTACTATGACATGTACGCGCCTCTACTACGACACGTGCGCGCCTCTATATCGACCAGTATATATGTACGTACAAGTTCGCGACCAGAATGACAACGCTACGTACGCTTCGACCAGGTGGGTCCCGACTGTCAGGCAGTTCCTTGCATACGAAAATGTAGCTGGTGGGTCCCAGCAGTCAGAGGGGTGAATCGTTTTTTTTGCCCGGACGCACTTCCTTTGTGTGCGAAGATGTAGCTGGTGGGTCCTAGCAGTCAGGGGGGCGAATCGTTTTTTTTTGCCCGGACGCACTTCCTTGCGTGCGAAGATGTAGCTGGTGGGTCCCAGCAGTCAGGGGGGCGAATCATTTTTTTTGCCTGGACGCACTTCCTTGCGTGCGAAGGTGTAGCTGGTGGGTCCCAGCAGTCAGGGGGGAAACATTTTTTTCACGAAATATGGTGGCCCATCCGGCGGGTCCCTGCTGTCAGGTGGAGGAATAATTATTTTGCGCGTAATAAGGAGGCACTTCCTTGCTGTGGCCGTGGACCCAGCTGTCAGCCTCACCACGTACAGTCCATGTCCGATGGAAGCCGTTCCTTGACCATGTTGACCACGCCGCGCAGAGAGCACCAGGGCGGTGGACGACGGCGAGGCCTAGGAAGGGGATGACGCAGAGTCGGGGAAGACGCGGCAATGGATGCCCACGTGTAGAGGAGTACGAGGGTTCACTGGTTCGCTGCGGTGTGAGGCTGCCGTCGCCGCAGAATAACAGGGGGTGTGGGTGAGTAGAGGGATGGCCTGGCCAGCGGTGGGAGTAGTAGGGGGTGGTGAGGCCTTCGCCGCATCGCAGCCGGCCACGGGAGGCAGGAGCACGAGGCACGACCGGCACTGGTTTGGGCGGCTGGAGCAAGAAGACCAGAGGTTGAAGAAGCACTATGGCCGTTGGATGGACATCGTACGGTCACTGGAGCTAGAATCGTGCATATTGACTAAGTTGACAAAGCCCTCCGTCCCCGTCAACTTAGTAGGCCCACAAGTCAGCCTGCCACTATATTGGGTCCCAGCTAACAGGGGGGTATTCATTTTTTTTGTGCGTAATAAGGAGCACTTCCTTGCGTGCGAAGATATAGCTGGTGGGTCCGAGCTGTCAGCGGCGGTAACATTTTTTTCGCGAAATACTGAGGCCCTTTCGGTGGGTCCCTGATGTCAGGTGGACGAATCATTATTTTGCGCGTAATAAGGAGGCATTTCCTTGCGTGCGGCCGTGGACCCAGCTATCGGCCTCTCCACGTACAGTCCACTTCAGATGCATGTCGGTCGTTGACCATGTTGACCAGGCCGCGCCGAGAGCACCAGGGTGGTGGACGACGGCGAGGCCTAGGAAGGGAACGACATGGCGGCAGGGAAGACTCAGTAGTTGTTTCCCACGCGGAGGGGAGTACGACTGAACGAGGGTTTACTGGTTCATCTGCCGTCGCCGGAGAATAACAGCAGGTGTGGGTGAGTAGAGGGATGGCTAGGCCAGCGATGGGAGTACGTGGGGCGGTGAGGCCTGCGCGGCAGCATAGCCGGCCGCGGGGAGGAGGGAGCAGGCAGTCCCGCCGGCGCTTGTTTGAGCGGCTGGACCAGGAAGAGCAGAGATTGAAGAAGCACGACGGCCGTTGGATGGCCATCCAACAGTCACTGCTTGTGCGTCAACCTTTTTTTTAGGAAAGCCTCAAATCTGTGGAAAACAACATACATCCCATATGCCATTATTTCTAATAATTTAAAGCCCATTTGCTCATTCTTAAGTTTTTTTTGGAGCCCATATTCTTTTTGTTAGCATTACAGCCCATATTGTGGCCACGGTTAAAAAATTATACAAAATTTTGCATATTTCAGTGCGGTCCGAACTGTTTTTAATCCCGAAATTTCGACTCACATTCAAACTGATTTTAAAACTAAATGTATATCAATATAAAATCCAACAAATTCTCCACGCATAAAAATTAATGTAATTTAAAATCTCGAAATGAAAAAAAGATATTTGAAACTAATTGCCGCTTTGATGTGTTTTAAAAATGTACAACCCATTTCTCATTACTGATGGGCCATTTTCTCGGCCAGCCGAATGAAAGCTCTCCTCGTCTTGAAAGATTTGCAGCCCAACAGGCCTGACAAAGCGACTTACTTGTCAAATCACAAAAAACTGGGTTGTGGCCGTGGACCCAGCTGTCAGCCTCTCCACGTACAGTACTCTTCCAATGGAAGTCGTTCCTTGACCACGTTGACCACGCCGTGCGGAGAGCACCACGGCGGTGGACGACGGCGAGGCCTAGGAAGGGGACAACACGGAGCCGGGGAAGACGCGACAGTGGAAGCCCGTGCGGAGAGGAGTATGAGGGTTCACTGGTTCGGCTGCGGTGTGAGGCTGCCGTCGCCGCAGGGCCTGGCCAGCGGTGGGAATAGTAGGGGGCGATGAGTCCTCCGCGGCAGCACAGCCGGCCATGGGAGGCAGGAGCATGAGGCACGACCGGCGCTGGTTTGGGCGGCTGGAGCAAGAAGACCAGAGGTTGAAGAAGCACTACGGCCGTTGGATGGACATCGTACGGTCACTGGAGCTAGAATCGTTCATATTGACTAAGTTGACAAAGCCCTTCGTCCCCGTCAACTTAGTAGGCCCACAAGTCAGCCTCCCACCAAGGTGGGTCCCAGCTAGCAGGGGGAGTATTCATTTTTTTGTGCGTAA
>NC_041381.1:539091289-539106261 GCF_002162155.2 Triticum dicoccoides | reverse complement strand
AACATTTTTTTCGCAAAATATGGTGGCCCGTCCAGTGGGTCCCTGCTGTTAGTTGGAGGAATCATTATTTTCCGCGTAATAAGGAGGCACTTACTTGCTGCGGCCGTGGACCCAGCTGAGACTCTCCACGTACACTATACTTCCGATGGAAGTCGTTCCTTGACCACGTTGACCTCGCCGCGTTCCATTGCATGCATGCGTCCATGGGTGTGGTGCGTCCCCACTGTCAGCCTCTCACGTACAGTCATCTTCCGATGACTCTCAATTGTTGACCATGTTGACCACACCGTGCCGAGCGCACCCAGACTGGAACGACCCGGAGATGTGGAAGATAGGGCAGTGGAGTCACAGATGGAGAGGAGTGGGAAACTTCACTGGTTCGGGTGCGCGGCAGCACAGCCGCGGTGCCGCCCACGGGAGACAGGAGCAAGAACAGAGGTTGAAGAAGGAGCACGGCTGTTGGATTAACATCCAACGGTCCAGCTGCTAGAATCATTTGTTGATTAAGTTGACAAAGCCGTGCGTACATGTCCGCTTAGCAGGCCCACAAGTCAGTCACCAAATCTGACGGGTCCCAGCTGTCAACGGGATGAATAATTTTTTTCGCAAAACAAGGAGGCACTTCCTTCCGTGCGAAGATACAGCCGGTGGGTCCCAGCTGTCAGGTGTAGGAAACATTTTTTTTCAGCTTAATAAGGAGGAACTTTCCTTGTGTGCGACCATGGACCTCGTGGGTCCTAGCCGTCAGGCTCTCCACGTACAGTCCTCTTTCGATGACTCTCGTTTGTTGACCACGCCGCACCGAACACAGTGAGGCGGTGGACGACGGCGAGGGCCCAGACGGGAACGACTCGGAGATGGGAAAACGCGGCAGTGGAGTCGCAGATTAAGAGGAGAAGAAGGGTTATAATTGGTTTTGTTGCAATTCATATCAAACTCAGGTTCACAGGACATGTTCATATTCATAGCCAACATTCACTATCAACAACTCAAAAGATTCGTATACACACAAGCTCAGCATATCTATGCATCCAAATGATTGATAGATCACACGACAATATTCATACATAATTCACAAAAAGATTCAGATATACACATGTTCAGTATGTTTATGCATCCAAATGATTGAGATCACAGCCAATATGATCCATGGACGAACTTTAATTACCTAGGGTACAGAATGGTAAATGGTGTTCAATCAGAGGTACTTCTTGCTAAAATTAGTTCTTGTACGAGTAAACTTTCGAGTACATAAGAGGCAGCACAGACAATCTGAACTTTGCTTGTAGGTTTATCCTCAAATAGTGGCCTCGTGCCGACGGAGGTTTGAGCAGCTTGGCCACTACTTTCATCCAACTAGTTTACTGGCTCATCTTGGTCCTGTATCTCGCCAAAATTCTACATTGCAGACGAGAAAGGAGGCAGTTGAGAAAATGAACCACCCAAATTTTTTGTGCAGTTCAACTGAAATGGAGCATCCTTGGCGTGCAGACTGATTAAGTCCCAGATGAATATACGCGTCAACCAACTTGTCTGGAATCTTTAGACTCCATGCCATATAGTTCGCTACCATATGTGCCGATAACCAAAAGGCACAAGTTGGGACCAAAGACTGGACTGCGTTTTTCTGGGCTATGCACCAAGCAATATTTTTGGCGTTCACTCTCCTAATACTTGGAGTTTGACAATTGGTTGACGCCGGTTGATACTCGAATGAATATAGGCACTTCTTGTCAACATCGATGCTTGTCTGAGTGAACTTTGGAGTACATAGTAGCAGCATAAGTACCTGTCCATCTAATCATTTTGTGCAGTTCTACTGAAATCACCCGATGTAATGATTTGCCTGCGAGTTCAGGCTCCAAATTACTCCTTTATGAAATCGGCAAACAGTAGCACAATACCAAATTACCAATACATATGACAGGCACAATAATCAGGATAAAGACCAGTACCAACCTGTGTGAGGTAGCATATCAATTACTATTTCCTTTGAGTGGAAGCCGAGATAAGCCAAGCGACTGACAGCAAAGGAAGAAAGCAAGCAGAGATTAGCGACTGACAGGAAAGGATGGAAGCTGTCGAGGCAATGAAGCACCCAAAGTTTTTGTGCAGTTCCACCAAAATCGAGCATCCCTGTTGGCACATATATTGAGAGAGTGAGATTACTGTAATAGTGGGACTAGTTGATGAAACATACACTAACAAATAGAAGCACCCTCATTATCTTAATGGGTAAAGTTAGCAACATAGTAGTCTTGCTTAAAGAGAGGTATTAGTTTATTTAATCAGTGCCAATTAGCTCAACTCAACACTCAAAGCATTGCCATTGATCATAGGTTGCAAAACTTAAAAGTGCAAAGATAAAGGAGTTTCTCATGACAGTAGCACGATACAAATAGAGATGACAGCAAACTAATATGGATGAAGGCCTTAGGCCCATACCAACCTGAGAAAAAAGCTTATTCATGTAGTCCCATAAGAGATGATAAAGCACTCACTGGAATCACACAATAGTATATATTTTTTGTGCACTTCAAATGTATGGCTGAAATCACTCTTGTTTACCAGTGCTGAGATTATATCGAAAGATTATCAAGAACTTCCAGCAGAGTTAAAGCACTGGCTGGGATATAGTTCATTGTATTGCCTTGTGTAGTTCCACTAAAATGTATGATTGACACAACATGATCCCTGTTTGCACAAGTAGGAACAAGGTGAAACCTTCATTAGCTTAGTGAGAAAGGATAGGAAGACATTAGCATATTACTCAAACAGTAGCATCAAATTCATGATGGACAATACGCAAAACATTGCCTCATTGAACCAATGGCAATAAATTGACATGCAAAACAATAGCACTATTATGTCATGACACTAATAATATTCCCTCCCTGCTCCACCACATGATTCACCTCCATAGACAAACATTCACACATACATAATTTAGCATAGGGTCCTACTGAAGATTTGTTTCTCCAACAGGAAAATTAGGCAGTAATAAATTAGTGGTACTTAAGTGCTCCTAATTAATTAAGCGAGACAACAGAAGTGGAAGGGCTCCCTGGAGGATCGTCTCACATGTAAGGTAGTCATTGCCGGAGCCCTTGAATAGCCTCGACCGAGGCCTCTGGCTTCAGCAAGATCGCCTTGGCACTGTTTATTCTTCTTCTTCCTCTTCATGCTATGTTTCTCTTTCTCCTCACTAGTTGGTGAAACCAAGTACATGATTGGCCTTCTAATTCAGAATTGGTTTTGTCAGTGAGGGAGTACAAGTGTACTAGTAAAAAACAGCATTATTTTCTCATGGCAGTCAGAAAATAGAGATGAACACATGCATTAAATATCATTCTTACCTAAAGGAAGGTTATGGCGCCAATATGGATGATGAGGATTGGAACACAGATCTCCCTTTGTGCAGTTCCACCAAAATGAATTAATTGTTCCATCTAACATTCCAGTTAAACATCACAAAAGTCACTTCTTTTAAGAAGAGTTTTGTGCAGTGCACCAAAAGGTCACAACAGCAACCAGGTGAATTGGATATCCTTGTTTGCACAAAAAGGCATAGAGGAAACAGTCAGAGTCTCAAACAATTACAGGCAAAAACATTTGACTAAACTTGTCAGAGTCTCAAACAATTACAGGCAAAAATAGTGGCATGGCTTCATTTTTACCAGGGACATTATATTAAGAATAGCTAAGGCTGCGTTCGGTTCACAAGTTTGGTGCAGGATTTTCATAGGAACACAATTCCTATCGTATTCTTTCCCTTCCAACCGTTCGAACACGGGAAAGGTGAATAGTGTTTCATAGGAAAGCTGGTATGGTAGTACTGATTCCATCGGATTAGAAACATCCACGCGCTGCTCATTTTTTGGGCGGAAGCCCGAGGCAGGCGCTCGGTGCCATGTGTTAGACATGTTGCTGTGCTGTGTTTGCCGGAATAAAAAAATCAACCTATGTTTGGTACGTGAGGTGAGGACAAGAGTAGTCACTGTGCAGCTGAATAAACAAATAGCATCTCATACTGCCAAGCATGCTACTCTAAAAAAAACAAATCTGTACATTTCGTAGTCCATCCGAACACATTCTCTTGAGAGTTTCCTCCGGTTCACTGTTCCATAGTTTTATACCTACATTCCTTTCCTATTCCTATATTTTCATCAAGACCTATGTTTTCTTCCCCTTTATTCTGACCGGAGCCTAAATATTTGGTATAAGGGCATGGGACAGTGGGTGCACCAGCAGTACGGCACCATGTACGTAAACAGGGGCATAAATTGGTGATTCATAGTTTGTTGCCCTGAGAAACAAATATCCAAGAAACATATCTGGGTTGGTCCATTTTTGTTCACTCTAGCCACCTACTCCCATGTGTGGATAGCAAATCTAGTCCTGGTCATACCACTGTGTACAGCGTTACCCCTATATTTCCCTTTTCGACCAAGAGACCGGTTGGATGACCAGTCTGTACTACTTTCATCCCCTTTCCTTCCTGTTTGTACCAAGTCCGATGTACATACTAAATTCCCCCACCCCCACTTTATTTCAATGACAAGTATTTTCGGACGGAGGGAGTACAAGATTCGACTCCATGAAGTAGCTTTACCTCTAACAATAGAAGAAAAAAAATAGGTGACGTTGGACCATCCGATCGAGAGGGGCTGAGAGGTAGAAAATGATGCACATGCAGCGACGTAGCGAGCTGGGGAAGTAGAGCTAAGGCGGTTTCGAACGAAGATATACCTGAAGGTCATCGGGATGTGGATAGGTGGGCGGCGGGAGGCCGGATCCGCTCACAGGCAACGACGAAGGGATCGGAGGACCTCCCGCGCCGGCGCTCGGCCAGAGATAATGGTGCAGCCGGCAGTGGGTCTCCTCCCTCGCTATCGATGACGGCCTAAACGCTGCCCCTCCTCCCCTTCACTAGCAGAGGGGGATACGTCCGGATCTGTAACCAGCGGTGAGGATAGAAAGCTAGTGTTTTTTGAAGGGAGAAAGACAGGGTTACTACCCCTATCTTGTTTAGATCTAGAGAGGATGAGAGTGTGTGAATAGAGCAGCCCTAGCAAGCAAGCGCGGAGGCTCCGGCCTATATATAAGTAGTGGGGTAGTTTTCCTTTTTCACTCGATCAAAACAATCGTTTAAAATTGTGTACTATACTACATGCCAGGTCGCGGTTTTTTTAGTTGTTGATTGTTTTTTGAGATAGCTACCCGCTTGTTCCAAGTGGTATTACGGTGTGCCAGGTCGCACTTTGTATCGTTCAAGTCTGGTAGTACTACAAGTCCCTCCATTAAATGAACAACCACCCCTCGTAAAAATTGCGAACAAGCCCACGGCTAATATTAGCGGAAACGTGGGTTGCCCCAACATGCATTATTATTTATATTTTCTACTCCCTCCGTTCCTAAATATAAGTCTTATTTATTAGCCACACCTAAGACAAGAATTATTTTATTAGCAGTGAACCCCACATGTCATAGACACAAAAATTGTGGCAAGATTCCCTTAGGGAAGCCAAAGTGTGTCTAACAATTTGAGCAACTCAGGTTAGGCAAGTGTGGCAAGTGTGGGAAAAATAATGTGGCAACATAAGACAAACATAGTCACAATCCAAACAGCCCCGTGATTTTTTGTGACATGCATGAAAATTTGGTTAGTTAAATTTATAGTCAAAATTTGGCAAGGTGCATCAAATCAACACATGCAAGTATCAAAAGGAAAGTCACGGCATGCATGCATGCGTTGTACTCCCTCCGTTTCCAAATATAAGTCTTTTTAGAGATTGCAACAAGTGACTACTCCCTCCGTTCCTAAATGTAAGTCTTTTTAGGGATTCCACTACAAACTACATACGGATGTATATAGACATATTTTAGAGTGTAGATTCACTCATTTTGTTTTGTATGTAGGAGTAGTTCATAGTGAAATCTCTAAAAAGACTTATATTTTGGAACGGAGGGAGTACATACGAAGCAGAATATGTCTACTCCTACATACGAAGTAGC
Source organism: Triticum dicoccoides (assembly GCF_002162155.2). Lineage (NCBI taxonomy): Eukaryota > Viridiplantae > Streptophyta > Magnoliopsida > Poales > Poaceae > Triticum > Triticum dicoccoides. The sequence continues at coordinate 539,100,246 of NC_041381.1, read as the reverse complement.
CCATTTGAAATGTGTAAAAGGAGTTTTATCGAATGCAGTGCTTTGATGTGTCGCGTCAACTCGTACAAGCCCGAGAAATTTGATTACTACGACGCCCTCTCCCTCGCGGACTGAGCTCCGGTGCCTTAACTGCACCTGCCTTTGGCTCCATGACAGGTGGGCCAACCACCTATTGGGCCCACCTGTCATGGACGCAAAGGCAGGAGCAGTAAGTAGAAGCTTTCGCTACACGATATCCCTCCCACACGAGGTGGACGGACATGCAGTAGTGGATTCGATACTGTAGAAGTAGGAGTAACATCATTGTTCGTCTTCTCGAAGAGGCGAAGAGCCAAGTGCAAACCGAACGTGGCAGTTGTGAACGCTCGCGTGGTGCGGTTCCTTGGAGTACTAGCCAGGCTCTTGCATGAGACAAAATTGCTATTGTTTAACAATTAAACTCCATTATCCATTGGTTGATACTCATTCTGCATAGGTCCACGCGCTTAGCACCGTTTCCTCCTGGGGTCACCAATGTTTATTTGCTAATTAATAGCATTCCATGCAATGAACTAGCCATTGCAAGTCATTAAAAGCATGCACACCTCTCATCTCTTATTGGTTGATACGTATGTCAAGAAACAAGAAACAAGGTAGAAGTTAATGCACCGCGCCTAAGTGTTTTGGGACTATTTGGTTTTCGTAAGATGACTTACACACCTAGACGGAGGGAGTAGTATAGACCTGTAAACCAGAAAGGAGTATTTGCCTTTCTAGAGATTTCAACAAGTGACTAGACTTCGGCTCAAAAAAAACAAGTGACTAGACTACACCGTGTGCAGTACCCCCTCCCCTCCGGTTTATAGGGCTCAAATCTCAAATCTCATGAACCAAGGCATTTTGCGCTTGGAGGAATGTATCTCGTACTTTACAGAACTACCCTAATTAAACTCATGCATTAATTACGTAGTTCTCTCGTTTTCCTCTCCGCCTTGGTCACGGTGCACAATACTGAGGCTAGCCATAGTGGGAGTAACTTAGGTAGTAACTTAACACATCCCAAGACAATTTTGCTTATGTGGCAAGTATTTAATGAGGAAAGAGGTGCTTGTGGTAACATAATATGTTACTGTAACATAGCGCTTTCCGAGGCAAAATGAGTCTATGAGATAATAAATGAAGCAATCTATGATACTACTACTATGTTACTTTGCACTATGGAGGTAGTAACTTACACTAGTGTCATATGCATGACACTAGTCTAAGTTACTCCCCACTATGACCAGCCTGAGAGAGTGCTTTGATACGTTTTAGTCTCATGACTAAAAGTAGTGGGACTAAAACTTGTTAGCCTCATCCATGCTTGGATCCAAATACTAAAGAGACTAAAATCAAGTTAATGGCATTTCAAAGCATCCGGGCCCGCGTGCCATCCACCAAATCACAACGAGGTGCTACAGTCGAGACTCACCTGTCACCCGGTGTGGCCGGCATGACCCGTCATATCACAAAACCCACACCTTTACCAGCAGTGGTAAGGTGGCCTCCAAGTTGGACTGGACGAAGCAACCATCATTTCATTGGAACGCTCGTTCAAGCCCTTTCTTCCCTTTCTTGAAGAAAACCTCACTCCAGGCTACGCACTTCTGCCATTTTTCTTCTCTACCAACGAAGGAAAGGTGGGCGAATCAGTTATGCTGCTATATTTTTATTCCAATAATCTTCTTTTTGCGAAGCACCGACCGATTCTCACATCCTATTCTTTTCCCGTTTTCATTGCGATTGTGGATTCCTTTCGATTGCTTTTTGTTTGTCAGTTCATTGATGGATCCTGGAGCACTAGGCAAAGAGTTGCCAGCGGACAACCCACTGGAGACAGCGATCTCCAGGAAGCGAGCACCGACGAACGAGTTGACCATGTTGGCGGGCCAACCCATGGAGACGAAGAACTCCAAGAAACAAGCACTGGCCAAAGAGTTGAGGACGTTGGTGGACGAACTCCTCAAAGAAAGTTGGAAAAACAGCAAGGGCCCCACCGTGCCTACCCCAGGAGCTCTGATTGCCACCTATGTGAGGCTCAAGACCGAGTTTGAGGAGATAGTCACCGTTGAGAAATAGTATTCCCCTGGCAAGGTGATGGCCCCCGTCGAGGACGAGGAAATGGCCCCCGGAGGGATGAGATCCCCCGGTGAGCTGCACAAGGTAAAAAATAATGGCTTATTACCATAGTTGTGGTTTTTGATTATTTGCAATGTGCTTGCTTTTTGATTATCTGCAATGTGCTTGCTAATATGTTAGTGTTGTGCAGGTGCCGGTGGTTGTACTTGATGATTCCAATGTCGTGGCCCGTCCTGTTGGCATCGCCCCGGAGATCGATTCCGATGCCGCTGTCCATCTTGTGGACATCGCCCCAGAGATCGATTCCGATGTCGCGATCAGTCCTGTGGACATCGCCCCAGAAATCGATTCCCATGTCGTTGTCCGTGCTGTGGTCATTGCCCGAGATATCGATGACAAGAAATAGTTGGTCGCGCTAATCCTTCAGGGTAGTTTGCATTGCCCTATGTTTAATTACCAGAACGATGCATGTTATCAAACCGTCTTAGGGCTAGTGCACTGTCTTGTGTGGGCGGATCTTGCTACTTTTGTTTGATAGTGAATCATGCGATGAATCATGCGAACCCTCTCCAAGTTATGGAAACAGATGTATCCTCACCAGCTTTTGATGTAATATATGGCATGCTTAGATGTAACTTTGAACTGTTTATCATATCAGCAGGGCTTGTTTGATGATTCTTGGTGTTAGTAGGCTAGCTATTGTGCGAGCTATAGTACTTGCAAAACACTCACCAAAGAGAAACGTTGGGGCTGATGAGCTCGTGGTACGCTTATACTTATCCCTCGTCGATCGACCAATAGCCCTAGCTCCTAAAATTGTAGGCTTAGCGATCGATCAGACAATAGTCGACATACATTCTGGCCTCATTTGGTTCATATGGTAGGAAAATCGTAGCAAAAGTACAGAGAACGCGCAACACAAAATCATAGCAGTGCAGAGACGTACTCCCTCCGTTCCAAAATAGATGACCTAGGCAGGCTAGTTTGGCCTAGTGGGTTTCAGTGATATGACGTGGTACAGTGCCGTCCAGTCTTCGCGTGTGGTAGCAGTATTGCGGGTACAGTAAGTTTTCTTGAAGAAGTGGAATTCAACGAAGTCATGATGGTTCCTTCGTTCGAACAACTTACGGTGGGAAAGGTTGGGCCTGCGATACGGCCGGGGTAGACCAGGATAATTTTGTGCATGGCAGGTGGACCAGGATGGTCGACGTCCCACATGTCGGCGAATGAAAGTATTCTTTCCGATATAGAGGACGAGCAATGAGTATTCATTGTTTATTTTTGATGAAAGCTATTGTCTCCACTGTTACTCCTTGACTTTGTCAATGCCTCTCTCTCCTCCACATAAGCGGGGACTACTTGCTATGCATGCAGCGGGCAGCTGGCGTCTTGAGGGGCCAGGGCGGTGAGAGCGGGCTCCGGAAGCGGTCCGGACTCTAGCATGGCCCACCTCACATTATCACCATATATTTCTTGCAGTCCGTGCACGGCGGGCGGGCGATCTCTTCTCCCTCCCCTGTTTCTCTCTTCTCAGCCGACGCCCGCCGAGCGATTAGATTTCGGCTATCGACATTTTATTCAATTACGGTCCCACATGTCAGTGAAATTGCAAGACAACGCGTGTCCCCTTTGGTGAGGGCGTGCGAGCCGGACTGTCGGGGTTGCGACGCGTACGAGTCATAAGTGTGCCGCCTTTTCCTTTAGAACTTGCGAAGCATAACATTTTCGCGCGATCGATCGATAGAAATCCAGAACAAAATGATGAGGGTCGTGCTTTCCCGCTTGTTAGGCGGGCTAGTTCGAGAGATATGACGTGCTACAGTGCCGTCCACTTGCTCCATTTTTATGTAAGCAAGAGTTTACACTCGTACGCGGGAGGAGTGCGAAACACCGCGGATCTGATTTTGATCGAGGGATAACTGTTCCCTGCCAAATAATGGAGGATTATTAGCGATTATAGCATGATAGTTAGGGCATCTCCAGCGCTGGCCCACAAATTTACACTGGCATCTGTCCGAGGACACTGATGAATGCCATCCGATGCTGCCCGCATACCTTTCGACAACTATATGAACTAACCGGACGAAATTCGTGCAAACAAAGCAAATTTCAAATTAACCGGATGAAATTCATTACATTTCGAAAACTTTTCCTACAAACTGGACGAAATTCATTACATATTTCGCACAAACCGTACTAAACCTACTGTAAACCTAATCTAAACGATCGCCGGCGCCCGACCACCAAGTCCGGCCATGAACCCAAGAAAGCCGACCATTGCCTTTGCCTCCTCCTCATCCGCCTTGATAACCTCCTCCTCCGGCCGGAGCACAAGGTTATGAAGATTTCTGCCTCCACATCGCCGTCAGGTGGCTAATCGTCCGCCGATGTTTACCCCACCAAGCTTGGCGTCGACTGAGTGGAGTAGCGGTGGCCTTCCCGGGACCAGAGCGGCGGCGACCTACCATGTACTACTCTTCCTCGCTGCCGGCTGCGCCCGCGCACGCGCGCCGGCTTTGTGGTCGTGGCGGCGGAGGGCGGCCCGGGGGATGCTGGCGATCTCCTTCGTTTGCTCCTCCGACGGTACGTCGAAGAGAGCTTTGGAGCGCGACCGGAGCGGAGCCGCCGATGGCCCTCGTCTGCTCCTTGCGACAGTACATCCAAGAGAGCTTCGGAGCGCCACGAGGCCATGGTTGAAGTGGTGCCGACAGAAGGAAGGGACCGGAGGAGAATAAGTGTGGGTCTTTGGCTATGGCTGGGAGGTGGGGCTCAAGTTAATATAGCAGGCGAATGGCAATGAGCTGCGGCAGACGGATGGACAACTGGCACCGGAGTAGGTTCGTCGGGCGTGAATGCGGACGCTGCTTCAGTGACTTAACTGCAGATGCGTTTGGGTGTCTGACATGTGGGCCCAAAGGGCGTCTGGCCCGCATGTCAGTGACACACCAATTGCACCTGCAGTTAAGTCCAGTGAATGCGGCATTGACATTCTGGAGAGACGGTGACCGTTTCAGGCGCATGTGGACTGTTTGACTAGTCAACCATACAAATACGGAGCTATACACTGAGCCAGCGACCGTATAATCACCATATCTCGTATACAATGATCAAAGTGAGCTATCAAGACAAGTTCGATGACCGCCAATGCATTTTACTCGGTAATAAATGATCAGGATTGAAGGGGAATCCTAATTTGCTTTGTCTTCTGTCCTTGAGCTCTTGACAAACCAATGCACTATACGGTTGGCCGGCCACTCCACCCCAGAGCTCTCTCACCAAGCGTCGTTCATGCCACCGCGCTGCACACTAACCGGTAAGGCAACGATGGCATCCCGCCACGCTGAGTTCCTCGCCGCCCACGAACGCACACAAAATGGTAGGGAAGCAATGGCATCCCGCCGTGCCGAGTTCATCGCCGCTCGCGACCTCACAACTATGTGGGAGGAATTTGAAGATGCCAAGGCCGAATGGGCGGTAGAGCAAGAGGCGGCCAAAGCCGCACAGAGGGAGCGGAAAAGTCAGAAAGCACTCAAGAAAAGAGAGGCCCGCCGCCGCAAGAAAGAAAAGGACGCACGCGCTGCTGTGGAGAGGTCGGCGGAGATCCAAGCACATTAGGGTGTCGCTGACAAAGCCGGGAAGGAGAACGACGGCGTCTGGCCAGCATGTGAGAAGTAGTAGTACTAGTAGTTAGTGTGTGTGTCTGTGTCTGAGTACGAGCATGTACCAGTACTACTAGTTACTGTAGTTTTTAGAGTAAATTACCAGTACATTAGCCTAGACTAAGTGGAAAAATTCCTATCCTATGCATCAAATGGCATCTCTTTCTCTATAGGAATTGAGATGCATGTCATCTCACTTCCTATGATTTTCATATTCCTATCCTATGAACGAAAGGAGGCCTCTGTTGGAGTAAATATTGTAGCTAGCAGTACTGCTGGTACAGTAGTTTTCTTCAAGAAGCGGAATTCAACGAAGTCATGATGGTTCCTTCGTCCGAGCAACTTCAAAGTGGGAAGTGGGCCTGTGATTTGATGGCTCATTAGTCATTGTTACTGCGGCGCGACGACCTGGGTGACTCTCCCTTGGAGTTCTGCGTGCATGGCAAGTGGACCAGGATGGTCGACGTCCCACATGTTGGCGAACGGAAGTATTCTTTCCGATATCAAGGAGCAAGGAAACCGCGTGGTATAGTATCACTGCTGATTGGTTCGCAAAAAATAGTATCACTGCCGATTTATAATTATTTTTTATTTCTGATGAATGCTAGTGTTTCAACTCTTACGACGAAGGGTGCCAAACACGGCACGTGCTGGATGTCCCACACGTCAGCGAAAGGAGTGGGACATGAACAGCGTGGTAGAGCCAGCGTAAAAAAACAGCGTGGTAGAGCGTCTCCACTTCTTCCACTTCTGGGTCGGAGACCACACGTAGTAGTACTTAGCTGTATGAACGATACAAAGTGCGACCTGGAGAGAAAGACACGTCTAGTTGGAAGGTCTCGGGGCATACACGTAAACAAATATAAAAGTTAATATGTGCCTCCAACTAATATAGTAGTAGTAGAGTACTTAGACACGTACTCCATAACATCACCGTGCATTGCACGTACAACATTTAGTGGTAGTACGTAGTAAGAGACAAATGCCGCCCAAGAGTTCCCTTCTCGACCTACTTTTGGGTGTTTGGTAGAGTGTATGGAGGGTGCATGAGTCCACACTAGTTTAGCACAAATACACTAGAAGCATGCATGAAGAGGGGTGTTGAGTTGAGCATGCATGAAGAGGGAACAACTATGCTGAGACGAGAATGCAACCAAACACACCATGTATGCCACGCATGTTCATACCATTTGTGCCTTTCTACTTCACTTACTGCGCTACATTACTCAGGTTCGTACGTCCACTCCTGGGTACATGTCCGTCTCGTAGTTCCAGTGCCACATGTTCTTCATATAGATGGAACGATTGTTTCATAACATGTGCGCCTTGATGCTAGATGTCTCGCGTGTTGGCAAAAGGATGAACAAAGCTCACGTAAAAAAATAGAGTGGAAGAACATAGATTCCGGACGATCGAGAAGGAGCAAGGAACCTCGTGGTGGAGCGTTTGCACTCATAATATTTAATACTATTCAACGATATAAAATTAACCAATCATCTCCACAGTGGACTGGAAGAGTACGAAACACGGCGGCCCAGTGTAGTTACATCATACTAGTACATGACACCTATCTCTAGTAATCCAGCAGCCTGTATCGCTTCTCCCTCCTCGTCTCTATCAAAGTGCGGCGGGCTAGCGTTTCTGCCGTCTATTGAGGTCGGTTAACTATCACATGTTAGCGACATGCCAAGAGCATTCTAAAAAAATCCTTTCATGTTCCATTTTCAAAAAGAAAAAAATCCTTTCATGTACGAATTTGCCTGTATGCTTTGAGCAACTTGCATGTCCTATACTGCTCTTGTTTGATACTCTAACTTAGTTAGAGGTTAGACTAACACATGACTAACCCTGAACTAACTGTAGCCAAAGAGGTGTTTGGGTGACAGGGTTAGATTGACAATAAATGCACTTCATGGAGAGAGAAAAGTGATTTTTCAGTGGTCCCAATGAGAACTATCTCCAGTTAGCACCTCTTGGGTGGGATAGTTTTTTGGTGGGTTCGGTGCAACTTGCTCCAATTTAAACCCTCATGCTTGGATACTTTAGGGCTATTTGAGCCCCAACTAGCTCAAACTAACTCTAACCCATGGATCCAAACAGGGCCTATGGTCAGTCTCGACGCGGAGCAGTCGCGTGCACCGGGAAGCGGCGCTCTCTCGGCCGTCGCGCAACTTCAAAGCCGGCGCCGGTGAGAGGTCGCCTCCGCTCTGGCCGGGCATTAATGCGGCACTGACGCTCCAGGCGACGCTGACCGTTTCACGCGAGAAGTGCACGCTAGCAAGGGAGTATAGGTTTTGAACCGTTTCAGGTGTAGTAGTAATGGTAGTTTGCAAAACTACTCAATTATTGCACTCAGTTTCCTAAGAAATTGTGGTAAAAATGTTACTCCACAGCCCGCTTCCCTTCTCCTTCTTGCTCGTGATTTACGTGGCCATGTTAATGTGGTTGTGTCAAAAAATGTCACTTCCTGCTCGTGATTTGCGTTATATAATTACAAGCAAGATTCTCGTGCATTGCATGGAACATCAATATGCATTTTCTTTACAAAACACCTGTTGTGATTGACCCATGCAGGAGTAATCCCATGTGTAAAAACTAATGATATATCGAGAATTTTATCAGAAAACTGGTATCTCGAGAATGTCGTCAAAAAAATGAAAGATGAGAGATAAGGCGAGGAGGAGTGGAGCGTGGTGGTGACTGGTGGTCGGAATGGGCGGAGGCATGGGGATGGACGGCGCCGGCAGGCGGCAGCGGCCACCGTGCATGCTAGATTGTTCCAGAGACTTATTCCTTTTTTAATTGCTGAGCAATGAGGTTGCGAGAGATAATGATGTGGAGAGAGGTGCGGGTATCTTTTGTAAAATTATCATAGTTTGCTTCCTATCCGTCAGATATAGATCATACGGTCTGTATTACAAGATGGCAAGCACACCATCATCGCCAACTCGTTTTTTATAAGGGTATACAGATGATAAGTTTGCTGACTACTAAAGTAAAGTGGAATCTGTCCATGTTATGCAAGTAAATAAAGGTGATTGTTTATCATACGGGTAAGGTTGGATGAAGGGTGGTAGGAACAAATGCTCCGCCTAGAGCATGTGTGTGTGAGATGGAGTCTTAGTGTGTGTGGTGTGTGTGTGTGTGAGAGAGAGAGAGAGGAGAGAGAGAGATGGAGTCTTAGTTTGTGTGTGTGTGTGT
>NC_041381.1:538963357-539090420 GCF_002162155.2 Triticum dicoccoides | reverse complement strand
TAGCCAGAAGGAGATTATTAAGTGTGAGTGTGTGTTTTGCCCATCCAGGCGGAAGTTATGTGCACAAAAGAGGAGAACGATTCGATGTGGCGTTAGGATTGAGGGTAATTAACTACGTATGGAGACATAGAGACCTTGAACGTGCATGTGTGAGAGGTATACATGTATACATGGGATGGGTGTGTGTGTGTGCACGCGCGCATGATCGAGATAAAAGAAAGAAGACATAAGTCCTAAGATCAACGACATGGGAGAGACGGATCGGTATGACAATATGCATGCATGTGAGAATGCAGGGAAGAAGGCCCGACAATTGAGCATGTGTTTTTGTCTTTAAGAGATAGTGGCGTGGGCTGGAGCATGCATCTATGGCGAGCAGAGGGGGTGAGGCGCAATGATTGTGCAAAAGAGATCAACTTATAAATGCATATGTATGGATAGACATATATAGTGTGGGTGATAGGAAGCAAGACTCCGTGTGAGAAAGAAATGTTGACGGAGAAACTACAGATAGATACAGAGATGGAGATGCTAGCTAGAGAGACATCCGTTAGTTTGGGTGTCGGAGATGACCGTCAGGTGGTTCAAAGGGTGAAGTTATATATGTGTGTGAGAGGACACTTGACTGCATGCATGTAGAGAGAAACATATGTAGTGTGCGTGATAGGAATCAAGAGTGAGGGCGAGAAAGAAGGTTGATGGAGAAACAGATAAATAGAAAGATAAAGATGCTAGCTAGTGTGCGCTAGAGATAGGAGTCGAGTGGATCAGAAGGCTGGGTTATGTGTGTGGGTGTGAGAGAGATAGAGAGAGGGTGCATGTGAATCACATACAAAGAAATATCAGAGAGAAATGAGATCCAGAGAGACGGAGTTTTGTGTCTGCGAGAGAGAAAGATATTTCACAACGAGAGTGATAGCTAGAGAGACATATGAGGGAACGCAAGATATCTCTAGGGAGAGAAGGTGTGTTTGAGCGACATACAAGAGAACAATGGAGAAATTGAGACCCTGGGAGACAGAGTTTGTGTTTGTGTGTGAGAAAGAGATATTGAAGAGGAAGAGTCGTAGGTTCTCATATCTAAGGAGCAAAAGACATCTCTGTATGAGGGGTGTGCGAGTGGCACACATGGGAATAGTTGAGAGAAATGAGACCCCGGGAGACAAAGTTTTGTGTTTGTGTGAGAGAAAGAGATTCCACATGGAGAATCATAGCTAGAGACACATAGCAGGGAGCGAGATATACTTAGAGAGAGAGATAGAGTGATGAAGGTCGATGGAGAGAGTACCGTCAGTGTGTTACGAAGATAAAAGATCATTGTCGACATACAGGTACCACGAGAGATGCCTGTGAGATGATGAACGCGTATAGGTCCAGAGAGATAGTCCTATATAAGTGATAACCCACAAGTATAGGGGATCGCAACAGTTTTCGAGGGGTAGGTATTCAACCCAAATTTATTGATTCGACACAAGGGGAGCCAAAGAATATTCTCAAGTATTAGCAGCTGAGTTGTCAATTCAACCACACCTGGAAACTTAGTATTTGCAGCAAAGTGTTTAGTAGCAAAGTAATATGATAGTGGTGGTAATGGTAACAAAAGTAAAGACAGTAAAAGTAATGTTTTTGGTATTTTGTAGTGATTGTAACAGTAGCAACGGAAAAGTAAATAAGCATAAACCAGTATATGGAAAACTCGTAGGCACCGGATTAGCGATGGATAATTATGCTGGATGTGGTTCATCATGTAACAGTCATAACATAGGGTGACGCAGAACTAGCTCCAGTTCATCAATGTAATGTAGGCATGTATTCCGAATATAGTCATACGTGCTTATGGAAAAGAACTTGCATGACATCTTTTGTCCTACCCTCCCGTGGCAGCGGGGTCCTAATGGAAACTAAGGGATATTAAGGCCTCCTTTTAATAGAGAACCGGAACAAAGCATTAGCACATAGTGAATACATGAACTCCTCAAACTACGGTCATCACCGGGAGTGGTCCCGATTATTGTCACTTCGGGGTTGCCGGATCATAACACATAGTAGGTGACTATAGACTTGCAAGATAGGATCTAGAACACACATATATTCATGAAAACATAATAGGTTCAGATCTGAAATCATGGCACTCGGGCCCTAGTGACAAGCATTAAGCATAGCAAAGTCATAGCAACATCAATCTGAGAACATAGTGGATACTAGGGATCAAACCCTAACAAAACTAACTCGATTACATGACAAATCTCATCCAACCCATCACCGTCCAGCAAGCCTACGATGCAATTACTCACGCACGGCGCTGAGCATCATGAAATTGGTGATGGAGGATGGTTGATGATGACGACGGCGACGAATCCCCCTCTCCGGAGCCCCAAACGGACTCCAGATCAGCCCTCCCGATAGAGATTAGGGCTTGGCGGCGGCTCCGTATCGTAAAATGCGATGAAACTTTCTCTCTGATTTTTTTCTCCTCGAAAGCCAATATATGGAGTTGGAGTTGGCATCGGAGGGCCACCAGGGGCCCACGAGGTAGGGGGGCGCGCCCGGGGGGAGGGGCGCGCCCCCCACCCTCGTGAGCAGGGTGTGGGCCCCCTGGTCTTCATCTTTTGCCTGGATTTTTCTTTATCTTTTCTAAGGTGTTCCGTGGAGTTTCAGGACATTCCGAGAATTTTATTTTCTGCACAAAAAACAACACCATGGCAGTTCTGTTGAAAACAGTGTCAGTCCGGGTTAGTTCCATTCAAAACATACAAGTTAGAGTCCAAAACAAGGGCAAAAGTGTTTGGAAAAGTAGATACGACGGAGACGTATCAACTCCCCCAAGCTTAAACCCTTGCTTGTCCTCAAGCAATTCAGTTGACAAACTGAAAGAGAAAAAGAAAAACTTTTACAAACTCTGTTTGCTCTTGTTGTTGTAAACATGAAAAGCCAGCATTCAAGTTTCAGCAATTATTATGAACTAACCATACTCACAATAACACGTAGGTCTCACAATTACTCATATCAATAGCATAATCAGCTAGCGAGCCATAATAATAAAACTCGGATGACAACACTTTCTCGAAATAATCATAACATGATATAACAAAATGGTATCTCGCTAGCCCTTTCTGAGACCGCAAAACATAAATGCAGAGCACCTTTAAAGATCAAGGACTGACTAAACATTGTAATTCATGGTAAAAGAGATCCAGTCAAGTCATACCCAATATAAACCAATCATAATTAATGCAAACGACAGTGTGCTCTCCAGCGGGTGCCTTTTAATAAGAAGGGTGATGACTCAACATAAAAGTAAATAGATAGGCCCTTCGCAGAGGGAAGCAGGGATTTGTAGAGGTGCCAGAGCTCAATTTTGAAATAGAGATAAATTATATTTTGAGCGGCATACTTTCATTGTCAACATAACAACTAAAAGACGATGATATCTTCCATGCTAAACAGATTATAGGCGGTTCCCAAACAGAATGGTAAAGTTTATACTCCCCTTCCTCCACAAGCATCAATCCATGGCTTGCTCGAAACAACGAGTGCCTCCAACATTCAACGGGTCCCAAGGGGAGTTTTGTTTGCAGTTATTTTGATTTAGTTTGCACAAAGCATGGGACTAGGCATCCCGAATACCAGCCATTTTCTCATGAATGAGGAGCGGAGTCCACTCCTCTTGATAATAACCCGCCTAACACGGAAGATAAGGCAGCTCTAGTTGACATATGAGCTATTCGAGCATGCAAAACAGAATGTTTATTTGAAGGTTAGAGTTTGGCACATACAAATTTACTTGGAACGGCAGGTAAATACCGCATATAGGTAGGTATGGTGGACTCATATGGAATAACTTTGGGGTTTAAGGAGTTTGGATGCACAAGCAGTATTCCCGCTTAGTACAGGTGAAGGCTAGCAAAAGACTGGGAAGCGACCAACTGAGAGAGCGACAACAGTCGTAAACATGCATTAAAATTAATTTACACCGAATATAAGCATGAGTAGGATATAATCCACCATGAACATAAATATCATGAAGGCTATGTTGATTTGATTCAACTACATGCGTGAACATGTGCCAAGTTGTCGTGGGAAACTGATCCACGGACACCTATGGGACCGGCGGACCGAGCCCCTTTCGGTTCGGCGGGGGGCGGAGATCGCGCGAAGAGCAGATCGAGGCGAAGCACACGAGCAGTTTACCCAGCTTCGGAGCTCTCCGGAGAGATAATACTCCTACTGCTGCATGTCTGAGTGTATTGAGTTCTTGCTCGGGAGCGCTGAGTGCTACAGTACACACTAGCTGCTAACGAGACCGAGCGTGAGTGTTTTCTGGCCTCGAATCCCCCTCTACGTTGCACATGGGCCTCCTTTTATATGCTCAAGGGGTCACCGACAGGTGGCAACGTAGACAAGGGTAAAAATGGAAAGGAGTTGCGGTTGGTACAACTACCTGTACAGTGTATCATACCTAACCCTGACGGCAGGGGACAAAGGCATTAAATGCCCGTCTGCGTCGCCCAAATAGTGCGAAAAGGGACCGTCAGGGGCGCCATCGCTTGCCACGATGGCAATCTTGTCAGCGTCGCTTGCCACCTTGCACCGCTGGCTGCACGGCCTCTCGCCGCGCGCGCCTGGAAAGGTCCCAGGGCGACATGTTGGTGGATGTGCTGGAGCGTGGGTACAGAGTGGTAGCTTGCCGCGGCAAGCGCCTTGCCGCGGTCGTTGGCTTGTCGCGTCCGGAAGCTTGTCGCCCACCGGGCCTTGCCGGGACGCGTGGCGCGTCACGGCAAGTTCCTTGAGATGCCTCGGTTGGCCTTCCCAGCAAGCTCCTCTTGCCGGGGTCTTGTCTTCTTGGCTTGAATACTTTGTTCTTGAATGGCTCCAAAGGAACCACGGAGGACCATGGCGGTCACCCGGCAAGCCTTGCCGCGGGGTGCTGCGACTGCCCGTGCACAAGTTCGGGATACTAGGGTACCCCTACTCTAGTACACCGACAGGAGCCCCCGGGCCTGGGCCACACACGGTGCCCAGCGCTGTTGGGCCAGGCCCAAGACAGGGCACGGGCACGCGCGGCCTGGGTTACGCCGTATCTTACTCCGTACCCACCGCGCCCTCCCCGAACGGCACGCGTTGAATGCGGCGTCGTGGGAGAGATCGTGGGTGGTTTCTTTAATCGGAAAGATGGAACGTCCGCCCCCTCCCTCTTTATAAGCAGGGGAAACAGGGGCAGTTCGCCCATCTCGCCAGTTGCTAATCCAATCTCAGAAACTTCCGCCGCTCACCCCTTTCTCCCAAAGCTGAAAGAGAGCATCGCTCCGCCCCCCATCGCCACCAGCACCACCAACGCCGTCGATCTCCCCCACCACCTCCGCCATGGCTCCAAAAGCCGGCAAGGGGAAAGCCGTGAAGACGACCGAGGCGCAGCGGCTTGCGGCGCTGCGAAAGGAGCCGACAACCTTCCCCCCCAAGCTCGCCGCGAAGGAGCTGAGGGAGTACTACTACCTCTTCTGGTCGATGGAGATGCGAGCGCATCCGCGCATGAAGGTACTCTCCGCCGCCGCTTCAGAACGGGCTCCGAATGGATATCCCTTCTTCGGATTGTTCTTCTACTGCGGGCTCTGCCCACCTTTCTCTGAATTTTTCTACGACCCTTATCCGGTGGAATTGCCTGGATCTCGAGAGCTGGCAAGAAGGAAGCTTATCTGGAGGGAGAGCTCTGCGGCAAGTGGGAGGAATGGAGAGCGGACTGGTGCTGGATTGTCGAGGAGAACCCGCAGCCATTTACCGCCCAGCGCCAAGCCCCAGTAGCGCGCGGCAACGATTGGAGCAGCATGGCCCCGGAGGACGATAGGCTGAAGATTGCCGTCACCCGGATCCTACGCCTCAGGCTTGCCGGGCTCACTGTAGGCGCCGTTGGCGCAGATTTTCTTCGCCGCCGCATCGCCCCCCTGCAGGAGAGGAGGAGACCCGCCTGGGAGTTCGGGGCTGCGGCGGACATCATGAGGCTGCGCCCGGGCCTCAACTTCAACTTCACTGTCCTAGAACTGGACGCGATGCTCAAGGAATTGTTCAAGCACGACCCTCAACATCCCGAATGGTTCAGGTTGCCGAAGGGTGTCGTTCCGTTGTGCAACAACTCCTCGCTCGACCGCATCCGTGCAATGATGCCGTTGCGCGATT
The DNA here is from genome assembly GCF_002162155.2 of Triticum dicoccoides. Classification (NCBI taxonomy): domain Eukaryota; kingdom Viridiplantae; phylum Streptophyta; class Magnoliopsida; order Poales; family Poaceae; genus Triticum; species Triticum dicoccoides. Next base: position 539,084,249 of record NC_041381.1, on the reverse strand, counting down.
CGCATGGAATTGTCCCAACTTGGCAAGAGCCTGCAGACGACGTCGTGCAGGAGTTCTTTGATGGCTTGGTGGAAGTGCCGGTCCATTCTGATGAGCAGAAAAGCCTCACCCGCGACACCACCGATGTGGAGATGCAGCGCATCGCCACTAGGGCGGAAGAGGCGGCGGCAGCCGCTGCCGCGGGCGAGTTTGGATTCACAGTGGAGGAGGCAGAGGCAGCAGAGGCGGCAAGCCTTGCCGAGCGGGATGAGATTGCCGGCGAGGGAGAGCTTGCCGGGCCTGAAGTCGAGTCGAGCGATCCCGCCGAGGGTGCGAGCGACTCGTTGGAGACTGACTCCTCTTCCTCCCCGTCTTCAGACAGCCCGCCGCAAGCAGAGCCCCTAGCTCCACCAAGAAGGCGTCTCCGCAAGGTTGGGGATGTGGCGGGGCGGCGGACGAGTCAACAGCCGCCGCGCCGCGCGACACGCTCCACCGTGGCAAGCACCGTTGCTGTGGGAGCACCTCACGCTGATGCGGCAACTGGAGCGGGGTCGTCCCGGACCACCGCCACTGCCCCCGCCAAGCGGCTAAGGGAACCTACTCCTCCGCCTCGTCGCGCTGAAGGTGGGCCGGACTTCGACCTCTCCGCGCTCAGCTCCGGCGAGGAAGAAGAAGAGTAAGATTCTTTGTTGTACTTGTAGTTCTTCAATTCTTGCTGTTTTTGTCTTGTATCTGATTTGCTTTACTCTGAACCCATTCCTTTTCAGGACTCTGGCCCAGAGAGCGGCGAAGAGAGCCAAGGTCCCGGTGATTGTCATCGAGGACGAACCCGCCGCGACAACGGGGTGTGTGTCTGAGACCATCTTGCCGGACCCGGCAACTATTCCCCAAAGCAGCCCCCAGCGCAGCCCCCAGCGTAAGTATCTATTTACTTCCCGCTGTTAGGCACGCATGGGTGCTCTTTCCTTGCTGACATCTGACTATTGGTTTGTGTAGGAGCAGAGCAGCCTCACCAGGAGCGCTCGGAAGCCGCCCCCGACATGTCATCTGCTTCGACTACACCGCCAAGGGATGGTTCCACGGCAAGGGAGCGTTCTCCGGCAAGGGAGAAGTCTCCGGCAAGGGAGAGTTCTCCGGCAAGGGACGGCACCAGCGACCCCCCGGTGGTGGAGACCATGACTGAAGAGCCCAGTACAGGTAATCCTCTTGCTTGAAAACTTCCCTTGGGTTCTTCTTCTTCTGATTTTCTTTTTTTTGGATATTTGCTTGACTTTTCTCCCTCTTCCGGCCTTCAGATCCACCTGTCACGGAGCCGATGGAGACCGTTGTCGCCGGCGAGGAGAACGCGCGCGGCAACACCGACGACGCCGCTGCCACCGAAGAAGCAATTGGCGCTGATGAGCCCGCCGGCGAAGAGGCTGCCAAAGCTGCCGCCGTAGAAGCTGGCGAGGGATCTGGCAATTGCACTGACGGCCCCGAGGCCACAGGAGCGTCAGGCGCTACACCGACCGCCGATCCCCCCGCCGCTGCCGCAATGTCAGGATCCGAAGAGCCCCAGCCCGGCGCCTATTTGAAGGCCGGCGATGGCGTCTTCATCAAGCTCCCCTGGGAGTCAAGCTCCAGGGCGCCGGTTGAAGGAGAAACCTTTGATGGAGAGGTGCTCGCCTCCGCTGGGCTGATGCTGGTTGATGCGCCGAGCAGCAGCAGTGACGAGTCTGAGGAGGAGCAGCTGCTGCGGAAGCTGGTGTCGCTCTACCGCGCTCGGCCGGCCAAGGTGGAATCCCGAGAAGCGCTTGTCGCGCAGGCGGGAGTGGACATCGAGAAGCGCGCAGAGGAGCTCCGGGGTCGCAACCAGGAAGCTCTCCGGTCCCTGGCAGAGAAGCGGGAGCAACTCGTCGAGGAGCGGAAAGCCTTCCTCCTCGAGAAGGCTGAAGTTGAAGAGCAACAGCGGCTTGCCGCCGAGGAGCTGTTTGCGCGGGAAGGCGAATTGGCGCAGCGGAAGGTTAACCTTGACAGCCATGAGGAGGAGCTTGCTGCGCGCGAGCAAACATTCGGCGGGGCTCTCAAGGAAGCAGAGGACGCTGCAGCAGCTGCCGAGGCCGCCAAAAAGGAGCTGGAGACGAAGGTGGCACAGCTGGAGGCCGATCTCGGGGCGAGGGGTGAAGAGCTTGTCGCGCTCAAGCGTGAGCATGAGAAGGACGCCTACACTCTTGGCGAACTGCAGGGTAGTCTCGCCGAGAAGGGCAAGGAGCTTAGCACCGCCAAGGACTCCAATGAAGATCTTGAGTTGAAGCTGACTACTTTGACCAAGACGCTGGACGGCGCCAGGGAGCAGGAGGTGGCCTTGAAGAAGCAGATCAAGGCCGACGAGGCGCTGCTGGCGAGTGCTGCTGTCACCCAGAACACTTTTCGGGAAAATGTGGAGCACTGGACGGAGGGTCTCGTGGATATCGCCGCATCCATCGACAGGGAGCTGGCGCAGCTGGGGATGGAGGATTTCGGGTATTCCTCCGATGAGAACCTCCAACCCAGCGCCAAGCTCAGCTTGTTCTTCAAAGGCGTGGCGACGGCCCTCCAGCGACTCCGAGAGAGGATCCCAAAGCAGCTGGCCGACGAGTCGCGCAAGATCTGCGCGGGGGCTCTTCAAAAGGTGTTGGTGAAGGTGGCCTTCCGCAACCCAGGCCTCAACCTCACCAACGTCCTCAGGACCTTGCCGCCGGATGCTGATCTGGAAGCGCTCAAGACCCTTGTCGCACCCATTGTGGACAAGGTGAGCGGGATCAAGAGGGTTGAGAGCGATCGCGTAGATTAGGCCGCCCGTTTTCTCCTTTTCTTGTCGCTGCTGGTCATGTTACGAGAATAATCTATTAGAGCTGCGACAAGCTATCTTGTAATATAACTCTATTTTGGATATCGATTGCTATGTTATTTCCTTTACTTGATTCCTTCCTTTGTATGTTTTTGCCCTATGCTTTTAGGGAACTTGTCGACGCAGGCACCTTAGCCGCGAGCACTGAGTGCGGGACGTCAGCAGCCTGCCGGTGCCGCCACCGACAAGAAACCTTGTCGCAACTAGTCGTAGCTCACTTAAGTTGTTGAGCAGACTCGAAACAAAGTAAGGGCGCAACTAGGTACGAGTTGGTTCCTCCGCGCACAGGTTTTCCATACAAAGCACGATCATTCGAGGAAGATAACTTAAATTTTTTAAAACTGATTGCTCAAACTTTGGCAACTTAGCTTTTCTGTCGTTTGCGTCCCTGTAAGGCGAAACTTTCTTGAACGATGCCTGGTCCACACCATTATCTTCTCCTTCCCCCCGGCAAACTTGTGGGCGTGGGAACCTTCCTTTCTTTGAGAAAGAGAAAGAGGAGAAAATAAAGATATGGAGCCTTATGGCTCGTTATTGCTTACCAGGGGTAGGTGCTGCACAAAGTGTCAGATAACACATGCAATAAATAGAAAGCATGAAATTGACAAGATGTGCGGAGCACATGAGTTTTACTTATGCACGGGGTCTGCGCCCGGCTTTGTACAAAGGATTACATGCAACATCGGCAAGACTTGTACAAAAGGTGGTTGCCGGAACAGGTTCCGGCAACCACGCCCTACGGGTAAAACTTACGAAGATGCTCAATGTTCCAGGAGTTGCTCACCGGAGTGCCATCTTCGGTCTCAAGGCGGACAGCGCCAGACCTAGTGACTCATTTCACCCGGTAAGGGCCTTCCCACTTCGGCGTCAACTTGTTGGAATTCTTGGCGGACTGAACGCGCCGAAGAACAAGGTCGCCTTCCTCGAGACTTCTGGCATTGACTTTGCGGCTATGGTAGCGGCGCAAAGCTTGCTGGTATCGAGCAGCTCGTACAGCAGCCTGAAGACGGTCTTACTCAAGGAGCAGCGCGTCATCTTGTCGCAGCTGCTCTTGCTCAAGCTCATCATAAGCGAGCACTCGAGGTGACCCGTATACGAGTTCCGTGGGGAGAACTGCCTCTGCTCCATAGACTAGAGCGAAAGGTGTCTGGCCAGTGGCTCGATTTGGCGTCGTCCTGATCGACCAAAGAACCACCGGCAGCTCCTCAATCCAGTTCTTTCCGCACTTGCGCAGCCTGTCGAAAGTCCTGGTCTTGAGCCCGCGCAGCACTTCAGCATTTGCCCTCTCCGCTTGACCGTTGCTTCTCGGATGAGCAACAGAAACGAAGCAGACCTTGGCGCCAAGATCTTGGACGTACTGCATGAAGGTGCGGCTCATGAATTGCGTGCCGTTGTCGGTGATGATCCTGTTAGGGATCCCGAAGCGGCAAACAATTGACCTGAAGAACTTGACTGCTGACTGTGCTGTCACCTTCCTCACTGCTTCCACTTCCGGCCACTTTGTGAACTTGTCAATTGCAACGTACAAGTACCCAAAGCCCCCAACAACTCGGGGAAAGGGGCCGAGGATGTCGAGCCCCCACACCGAAAATGGCCAGGATAAAGGGATCGTCTGGAGAGCTTGAGCTGGCTGGTGTATCTGCTTGGAATGGAACTGGCACGCTTCACACTTGGTTACTTGTGCAGTTGCATCCTGGAGGGCTGTCGGCCAAAAGAAACCTTGCCGGAATGCTTTGCTGGCAAGCGCTCTTGCGCCAATGTGGTGACCACATATGCCTCCATGTATCCCTGCCAACAGCTTCTGTCCATCTTCCCGGCGAATACACTTCAATTTCACACCGTTGAGTCTTCTTCTGTACAGTGCGTTGTCGACAAACTGGTACATACTTGACTGCCGGGCTACTCTTTCCGCTTCTTCTTGCTCTTTGGGAAGTTCTCCTATCTGAAGGAAACGGACAATCTGATGTGCCCATGCTGGAGCTTGCGGCTCGACAACAAGGACTAAACGCACATATGCTGCTGCGAGAACATCCGCTTCTACGGCAAGAACCTGCGGTTCAGCCGGAGCTTGACGTTCCCCGGCAAGCTTGCCGGAGCAAAACTTGTCGGGAGCGTCTGCTTCAACGGAACAAACCCTAGGGCTTGCCGGAGCAGACTGCTCCTCAGCACCCTTGGTGTTGATCTTGGGGACCTTCTTGGCGGCGGCTTCGGGGAGCTCTGCCGGAAAATAGTCACTAGAAATCAACTTCCTCTTCTTGCTTTGTCCAGTTGATGGCGTTACAGACGGTTGGGTCAGTTTGAGCACAAAGATCCCTGGTTCCACAGGTATCCATCGGCAATGTCGTTCTGAGCTCTTGGAACATGTTCCATCTGTAGGCCGTCAAAGTGCTCTTCTAGCTTTCTCACTTCATCAACGTAAGCTTCCATCAACGGACTCTGATAATTCTTGTTCACTTGGCGGACGACAAGCTGCGAGTCACCCCTGACAATGAGCTTCTTGATCCCAAGGTCTGCTACGATCCTGAGACTGGCAAGCAAACCTTCATATTCTGCGGTATTGTTCGTTGCTTGCTCCTTGGGAAAGTGCATCTGGACTACGTACTTGAGGTGCTCTCCGGTGGGCGCAACAAGTAGCACGCCCGCACCGGCGCCTTGCAGCGAGAAGGCACCATCAAAGTACATCAGCCACTCTTTGCTTGCTTCCTTGATGGGGATGCTCGTTTCTGGAATTTCTTCATCTGGTGTTGGCGTCCACTCTGCTATGAATTCTGCCAATGCTTTGCTTTGGATAGTTGAAGTGCTCTCAAACTTGAGGCCAAAGCTTGACAGTTCCAGTGCCCACTCGACAGTCCTGCCTGTTGCTTCTAGATTCTGCAGTATCCTCTTCAGCGGAAAACGAGTGACAACCATGATCTCATGTGCTTGGAAGTAATGGCGCAGCTTTCTCGAGGCCATGGGAAGGCCGAAAAGCAATTTCTGCACACCAGAGTACCTTGACCTAGCCCCCTGCAAAAGGGAACTGACAAAGTAAACTGGGCGCTGCACCATTTTCTTCTGTATCTCCTCACGCGCCTGCACAGATCCATCTTCACTGGGACCAGAGCTTGTCGGTGAAGTCCCCTGCTTGTCGCCGGATGCATCTGCCGTGGTTGCTGTCTCATCATCTGCCTCCCTCTCCGCTACTAACGCAGCACTAACCACTTGATTGGTTGCCGCTATATACAGCAGCAACTTCTCTAGTGGCTTAGGTGCGACAAGTGTTGGAGTGGAGGACAGGTATCTCTTTAAGTCCTGCAGCGCAGCCTCCTCTTCCGGAGTCAATTTCATTGGACCTGCCTTTTTCAATATTTTGAAAAACGGCAGTGCGCGCTCAGCAGACCTAGAGATAAATCTGCTGAGAGCAGCCACGCAACCGGCAAGTCTTCGTACATCCTTGACGCGCTTTGGTGCTTCAATCTGCTCAATGGCCTTGATCTTGTCGGGATTGGCTTCAATTCCCCGCTGAGACACGAAGAACCCGAGAAGCTTGCCGGAGGGGACTCCAAACACACACTTCTCGGGGTTAAGCTTGAGGTTGATCTTGCGCAGATTTGCAAAGGTTTCGTCTAAATCTTGAATCAGAGTTGCCTTGTCCTTGCTCTTAACCACTATGTCATCCATGTAGGCTTCCACATTTCTGTGCATTTGTGGCTCAAAAGCATAATGGACTACACTTGCAAATGTTGAACCAGCATTCTTTAAACCGAAAGGCATCCGTATGAAACAGTATGTGCCACATGGAGTGATGAATGCGGTCTTCTCCTCATCCTCTTCTGCCATGAAGATCTGATGATATCCTGAATATGCGTCAAGAAATGAAAGCAAGTCACATCCGGCCGTGGAGTCAACAATCTGGTCAATGTGCGGCAAGGGAAATGGGTCTTTGGGACAAGCTTTATTAACATCGGTAAAGTCGATACAAAGCCTCCATTTCCCGTTTGCCTTGCGCACGACCACAGGATTGGCCAACCACGTAGGATGGAGCACTCCTCTGACAAGGCCTGCTGCTTCCAACTTCTTGATTTCTTCTGCGATGAATTCTTGGCGCTCCACTGCTTGTTTCCTGACCTTCTGCTTGACGGGCCGCGCATGAGGATAGACGGCAAGATGGTGCTCGATTACTTTCCTGGGAACACCGAGGATGTCAGACGGTTGCCACACAAACACGTCGACGTTTGCCCGCAGGAAAGCAACGAGCGCGCTTTCCTATTTAGGGTCGAGAGTGGCACTGATGGTGAAGGTACCACCAGTGTCATCCTCCTTGGCGGACACCTTCTTGGTCTCTGGCGGAGCTGCCATTGCCTTCTTACACTTGCCGGTGGAGCTTGATGGTGCGTCCTCGATGGTAGCGCAGCACTCCGAAGAGGTGCGCTTGCCGGAGTGAGCATCAGAACTTTTGCCAGACTTGGTCTTCTTCTTCCTCCCGGGAGCTTCAACGGCAAGTGACTTGCGATCTATTGCGGCTGCCGCTTCCCAGTAGATCTTGTCGGCGCAGATAAGAGCATCCTTCTTGTCGCCAGGGACAGAGATGACACTTATCGGGCCAGGCATCTTCAGCATGTTGTATGCATAGTGAGAGGCTGCCATGAATTTGGCGAGTGCTGGACGGCCGAGTATCCCATTGTAAGGCAATGGAAAGTCAGCAACGTCAAAAGTGACCCTCTCAGTCCTGAAGTTCAACTCGCTGCCAAATGTCACCGGCAACGTGATCTTTCCCTTCGGCTTGCTCCTTCCCGGATTGATTCCTTGGAATGTGCCGGTCTCTTCGAGCTCGCTATCAGGGATCTGGAGTTTCTGGAGTACCGCGGAGGAGATCAGGTTCAAGCCGGCCCCGCCGTCAACTAGCATCTTAGTGACCTTGAGGTTGCGGATAGTTGGTGAAACCAACATCGGCAAGCACCCGACCGCAGTTATGCGATCAGGGTGGTCCTCAATATCAAAGATGATAGGCGTGCTGGACCATTTCAGAGGCTTGCATGACTCAACGGGTGTGTCGTGGGAAACGAGCACCTATGGGGCAGGGCCCCTTTTCGGTCCGGCAGGGAGCGGAGGGCGCACGAAGAGCAGATCGAGGCGATGCACGCGAGGGATTTTACCCAGCTTCGTAACTCTCCGGAGAGATAAAACTCCTACTGCTGCTTTGTGTTTCTATTCTGTTCTTGCTTGAGAGCGTGGGTGTGTTGTAGTTTCGAATGAGTCGAACCCCCTCTACCTGCGCATGGGCCTCCTTTTTATAGGCTAAAGGGGTCACCGACAGGTGGCAACGTAGAGAGGGGTAAAAAAGTAAAAAGAGGGGTTGGTACAACCGCTATCTACAGTGCCCCCTACCTAACTTTGACGGCAGGGGACAAGGGCATTTAATGCCCGTCTGGTCGCCCAAACAGTGCAGGAAACGACCGTTAGGGGCGCCACCGATCGCCACGATGGCCTTCTCGTCATCTCCACTTGCCACCTCGCACCGCTTGGCTGCACAGCTACCCGCCACGTGCGCCTGGAATGGTCCTGCGGCGACACGTCGTCGGATGCGCTGGAGCGTGGGCGCGGAGTGGTGGTTTCGCCGCGGCAAGCGCCTTGCCGCGGTCGTTGTCTTGTCGCACCCGCAAGCTTGTCGCTCGCCGGGTCTTGCCGGGACGCGCGGCGCGTCGCGGCAAGTCTCTTGAAATGCCTTGGTTGGCCTTCCCGGCAAGCTCCTCTTGCCGGGGCCTTGTCCTTCCCGGCAAGCTCCTCTTGCCGGGGCCTTGTCTTCTCAGTTAAACACTTTGTTCTTGAATGGCACAAATAGGAATGGCGGAGGATCTTGGCGGACGCCCGGCAAGCCTTGCCGCGGGACGCTGCCACTGCCCGTGCACAAGTTCGGGATACTAAGGGACCCCTACTTTAGTACACCGACAGGAGCCCCCGGTCCTGGGCCACACACGGTGCCGAGCGCTATTGGGCCAGGCCCAAAACAGGGCACGGGCACACGCGGCCTAAGTCCACACCAAATCTAACTCCGTATCCACCGTGCCCTCCCGTAACGGCACGCGTCAAACGCGGCGTCGTGGGAGAGATCGTGGGCAATTCTTAAATCAAGAAAGGCGTAACATTTGCCTCTCCTCTTTATAAGCAGAGGAAACAGGGTCCGTTCCCCCACCTTCGCCATTTGCAGTTTCTTCCTCAGAAAGCTTCGCCGCTCCCCTCCGCTTCCCAAGCTGAAAGAGAGCAGCGCTCCGCCTCCCGTCGCCGCCGTCGCCACCAACGCCTCCGCGCTCCCCCACCGCCTTCGCCATGGCTCCGAAGACCGGGAAGAGCACGAAGTCGACCGAGGCGCTGCGGCTCGAGGCGCTGCGCAAGGAGCGAGCACTTTTCCCCCCCGAGCTCACCCCGAAGGCGCTGCGGGAGGAGTTCTATCTCTTCTGGTCGACGGAGACGCGGGCGCATCCGCGCACACGGGTGCTCTCCGCCGAAGCCTCTACCTCGAAGCGGTGCCCAAAAGGGTATCATTTCTTCCCAGTGTTCTTCTACTGCGGGCTCTGCCCGTCCTTTTCTGATTTCTTCTGCGACGTCATGAATACATACGGGCTCCATCTCCTTGACTTCACCCCCAACGCCGTTCTGACAATGGCGGTTTTCGCGCATCTTTGCGAGAACTTCATCGGAGTCCACCCCAACGTTGCCCTTTTCCGCCATTATTTCATTCCCCGGGTCGAGAAAGGAGAGCCCTTGTCGGGCGGGGTCTCCTGGATCTCAAGGGTCGGCAAGAAGGAGGTGTATCTGGAGGGGGAGCTCCGCAGCAAATGGGACGAGTGGAGGGCTGAATGGTGTTGGATCGTTGACGCAGATCCGCAGCCCTTCACCAATTTGCGCCAGACCCGGGTAGTGCGCGGCGGCGACTGGAGCGCTCTGGGGGCGGACGATGCCAAGCTGAAGATCGCCACCACCTGGATTCTGCGGCTCAGGCTTGCCGGGCTCACAGTAGGGGCCGTTGGCGCGGACTTTCTTCGTCGCCGCATCGCCCCTCTGCAGGAGAGGGGGAGGCCTGCCTGGCTGTTTGGCGGCCCGACGGATATCATGAGGCTGCGCCCAGGCCTCAACTTTAACTTCACAGTTCTGGAGTTGGATGGGATGCTCAAGGAGCTGTTCAAGCACGACGCCAACCACCCGGAGTGGTTCAGGCTGTCGTAGGGCGTCATCCCGCTGTGCAACAACTCCCAGCTTGATCGCATCCGTGCAATGATGCCGGAGTGCGACTCGCACGGGATTATCCCAACTTGGAAGGAGCCCGCCGACGATGTCGTGCGGCAATTCTTCGACAGCTTGGTGGAGGTAGCAGTCCGTGCCGATGAGCAGAAGCTCCTTACCCGCGCCACCACCGATGACGAGATACGGTACATCGCCACCAGGGCCGAAGAGGCGGCGGCAGCCGCCGCCGCGGGCGAGTTCGGTTTCACTTTGGAGGAGGCAGAGGTGGCCGAGGCGGCAAGCCTTGCCGATCGAGAGGACCTTGGCGGAGAGGTCGCTGGCGAGGAGGAGCCCGAAGCCGAGGCAAGCGAGCCTGCCGGGGGCGCAAGTGGCCAACCATCTTCAAGCAGCTTGCCGCAGACGGGGCCCTCAGTGCAACCCCCAGCTCAAACAAGGAGGAGCCTTCGCAGGACCGGAGATACAGCAGGGTGGCAGACGGGCTAACAGCCGCAGCGCCGCGGGACACGCTCCACCGCGGCAAGTACTATTGCTGCAGGAGCATCTCATGCTGCGTCGGCAACTAGGGCGGGGTCTTCTCGAGCCGTCACGCCTGATCCCGCCGCAGCTTCCGGCAAGCGCCCAAGGGAGCCTACTCCTCTGCCTCACCGCGTAGAAAGGGTACCAGACTTCGACCTCTCCGCGCTGAGCTCCGACGAGGAGGAAGAAGAGGAGGAGGAGTAAGACTTTCTCCTTGTTGTACTTGTATTTCTTCGATTTTTGTTGTTTCTTGTCTTGCATCTGATCTGCTTCCCTCTGAACCTCGTTCCATTTCAGGACTCTAGCCGAGAGAGCGGCGAAGAGGGCCAAGGTCCCCGTGGTTGTCATCGAGGACGATCCTGCTGTGATGGCAGAGGACACGTCCGAGACCACCTTGACGGACCCGATACCCTCTCCTCGAAGCAGCCCCCAGCACAGCCCCCAGCGTAAGTATTTGTTCACTTCCTGTTGTGGGGCGTGCGTGAGTGCTCTTTTCTTTGCTGATATCTTGATTGTTGACTTGCTTGTGTAGGAGCAGAGCAGGCCCATCAGGAGCGACCAGAAGCCGCTCCGGAGGTGCTGTCTGCTTCGACTACGCCGCCAAAGGGCGATTCTCCGACAAGGGAGCGCTCTCCGGCAAGGGAGAGGTCCCCGGCAAGGGATGGAACCAGTGAGCCTTCGGTGGTGGAGCCCATGGTCACAGAGCCCAGCACAGGTAACCCTCCTTGTCGGAAATTTTCCCTTGGGTTCTTCTTCTGATCTTCTTTTTGGATCTTTGCTTGACTTTTCCTTCCTCTTCCTGTCTTCAGATCCCCCTCTCACAGACCCGATGGAGACTGAGGCCACCGGCGAGGAAGACGCACGCGGCAACACTGAAGACGTCGCCGCTGACGAGGAAGAGGCTGGCGCTGACGAACCCGCCGGCGAAGAAGCCGCCAAGGCTGCTGGCGCAGGAGCTGGCGAGGGGTCCGGCGATCGCACTGATGACCCCGAGGGCGCAGGAGCGCAAGGCGCTACACCGACCGCCGACCCCTCCGCCGCTGATGCAGCGCCGGGCTCCGAGGAGCCCCAGCCCGGCGCCTACTTGAAGGCCGGCGAGGGTGTCTACATCAAGCTTCCCTGGGCGTCGAGCTCCAGGGCGCCGGTCGAAGGAGAGGAGTTTGACGGGGAGGTGCTCGCCTCTGCTGGGCTGGCAGTGGTTGACGCGCCAAGCAGCAGTAGCGGCGAGTCCGAGGAGGAGCAGTTGCTCCGGAAGTTGGTGTCACTCTACCGCGCCCGGCAAGCGAAGCTGGAGTCCCGGGAAGCGCTTGTCGCGCAGGCGGGAGTTGACATAGAGAAGCATGCGGAGGAGCTCCAGAGCCGCAACCAAGAGGCCCTCCGGTCTATTGCTGAGGAGAGGGCGCAGCTTGTGGAGGCGAAGAAGGTATTCATCCTTGAAAAGGCTGAAGCCGAGGAGCAGCAGAGGCTCGCCGCCGAGGAGTTGTCCAGGCGGGAAGGTGAACTGACACAGAAAAAGGTTAACCTGGATAGCCACGAGGAGGAGCTCGCCGCACGGGAGCAATCACTTGGTGGGGCGCTCAAGGAAGCGAAGGATGCTGCCGCAGCTGCCGAGGCCGCCAAGAAGGAATTGGAGGTGAAGGTGACGCAGCTGGAGGCTGACATGAAAAGGAAGAATGAGGAGCTTGCCGCACTCCAGCGCGAACGTGAGAAGGATGCCCTTGCTCATGGCGATCTGCAAGTTCAACTCGCCGACAAGACCAAGGAACTGAACGCCGCCAAGGACTCAAGTGCTGATCTGGAGCTGAAGTTGGCCACACCGACGGAGACGCTGGACGGCGCCAAGAGGCGAGAGGATGACTTGAAGAAGGAGATCAAGGGCAACGAGGAGCTGCTAACGAGGGCCGCCGAGACTCAGAACACCTTCAGGGCTACGGTGGAGCTCTAGACGGAAGGCCTCGTCAACATCGCTGCAACCATCGACGAGGAGCTGGCGCAACTGGACTTGGCGGGCTTCGAGTACTCTACTGACGAGAATCTTCAACCCAGCGCCAAGCTCACTTTATTCTTCAAGGGCGTGGTGACGGCTCTCCAGCAGCTCCGGGAAAGGATCCCAAAGCAACTGGCTGACGAGTCACGCGCCATCTATGCCAGAGTCTTGGAGAAGGTGTTGGTGAAGGTACTCTTTCGCAATCCGAACCTCAACCTCACCAACGTTCTCAAGAAGCTGCCGGCGGGTGCTGATCTTGAAGAACTCAAGGCCCTTGTCGCACCCATTGTGGACAAGGTGAATGAAGTCAGGAGGATCGACGGCGACCGTGTAGATTAGGCCGCGTGTTTTTCTCCTTTTTCTTGCCGCTGCCAGACATGTCATAGGAACAACCCATTAGAGCGCGGCAAGTTATTTATTGTAATATACCTTTATCCTGGATACTATCTGCTATGTTATTTCCTTTACTTGATTCCCTCCTTTGTATGTTTTTACCCTACGCTTTTAGGGGACTTGCCGGCGCAGGCACCCTTGCCGCGAGCGCTAAGTGCGGAACATCAGCAGCCTGCTGGCGGTGTTGCCTCCGGCAAGAAACCTTGTTGGGACTAGTCGCGGCACACTTACACTGTTGAGCGGACTCGAAACAAAGTAAGGGCGCAACCAGCCACGAGTCGGTTCCTCCGCGCACAGGTTTTCCATACAAAGCACGGTCGTTCAAGGAAGATAACTTAAAAATTTAAAACTGATTGTGCTCAAACTTTGGCAACTTAGCTTTTCTGTCGTCTGTGTCCCGACAAGACCATACTTGTTTGAACGACGCCTGGTCCACACCATTATCCTCTCTTCCCACCCGGTGAACTTGTGGGTGAAGGAACCTTCTTTTTGAGAAAAAAGAAAGAAGAGAAATAAAGGTATGGAGCCTTAAGGCTCGTTATTGCTTACCGGGGGCAGGTGCTGCACAAAGTGTCAGATGATACATGCAAAACAAAAGAAAGCATGAAATTTGACAAGATGTGGTGAGCATATGATCTTTATTTATGCACGGGATCTGCGCCCGGCTTTGTACAAAGGGTTACATGCAACAGCGGCAAGGCTCGTACAAAAGGTGGTTGTCGGAATAACGGGTTCCGGCAACCGCGCCTTATGGGTAAAACTTACAAAGATGCTCTATGTTTCAGGAGTTGCTCACCGGAAAGCCATCTTCGGTCTCAAGGCGGACAGCGCCAGGCCTAGTGACTCGCTTTACCCGATAAGGGCCTTCCCACTTTGGCGTCAACTTGTTGGAATTCTTGGCGGATTGAACGCGCCGAAGAACAAGGTCGCCTTCCTCGAAACTTCTGGCATTAACTTTGCGGCTATGGTAGCGACGCAAAGCTTGCTGGTAGCGAGCAGCTCGTACAGCAGCCTGAAGATGATCCTCCTCGAGGAGCAGCGCGTCATTTTGCCGCAGCTGCTCTTGCTCAAGCTCATCATAAGCGAGCACTCGAGGCGATCCGAATACGAGTTCCGTGGGGAGAACTGCCTCTGCTCCATAGACGAGAGCAAAAGGTGTCTGGCCAGTGGCTCGATTTGGCGTCGTCCTGATCGACCAAAGAACCACTGGCAGCTCCTCGATCCAGTTTCTTCCGCACTTGTGCAGCCTGTCGAAAGTTCTGGTCTTGAGCCCGCGCAGCACTTCAGCATTCGCCCTCTCCGCTTGACCGTTGCTTCTCGGGTAAGCAACAGAAGCGAAGCAGATCTTGGCGCCAAGATCTTGGACGTACTGCATGAAGGTGCGGCTCATGAATTGCGTGCCATTGTCGGTGATGATCCTGTTAGGGACTCCGAAACGGCAAACAATTGACCTGAAGAACTTGACTGCTGACTGTGCTGTCACCTTCCTCACTGCTTCCACCTCCGGCCACTTCGTGAACTTGTCGATTGCTACGTACAAGTACTCGAAGCCCCCGACAGCTCGGGGGAAGGGGCCGAGGATGTCAAGCCCCCAGACCAAAAATGGCCAGGATAAAGGGATTGTTTGGAGAGCTTGAGCTGGTGATGTATCTGTTTGGAGTGGAACTGGCACGCTTCACACTTGGTCACTTGCGCAGTTGCATCCTGGAGGGCTGTCGGCCAAAAGAAACCTTGCCGGAAGGCTTTGCCGGCAAGTGCTCTTGCGCCAATGTGGTGACCACATATGCCTCCATGTATCTCCGCCAACAGCTCCTGTCCTTCTTCCCGGGAAATACACTTCAATTTCACTCCGTTGAACCTTCTTCTATACAGTATGTCGTCGACAAACTGGTACATACTCGATTGCCGGGCCACTCTCTCCGCTTCTTCTTGCTCTTCGGGAAGTTCTCCTGTTTGAAGGAAATGGACGATTTGCTGTGCCCATGCCGGGGCTTGTGGCTCAACGACAAGGACTAAAGGCGCAAATGCTGCTGCGGGAACATCTGCTTCCACGGCAAGAATCTGTGATTCAGCCGGAGCGTGATGCTCCCCGGCAAGCGTGTCGGGACACAACTTGTTGGGAGCGTCTGCTTCAACGAAACAAACCCTAGGGCTTGTCGGAGCAGACTGCTCCTCAGCATTCTGTGTGTTGATTTTGGGGACCTTCTTGGCGGCAGCTTCGGGGAGCTCTGCCGGAAAATAGTCACCAGAAATCAATTTCCTCTTCTTGCTCTGTCCAGTTGATGGTGTTACAGATGGTTGAGTCAGCTTGAGCACAAAAATCCCTGGTTCCACAGGCAACTTGAGTGCGGCGCATTTTGACAGGCCATCTACAATGTCGTTCTGAGCTCTCGGAACATGTTCCATCTGCAGGCCGTCAAAATGCTCTTCTAACTTTCTCACTTCATCAATGTAAGCTTCCATCAATGGACTCTGATAATCTTTGTTCACTTGGCGGACGACAAGCTGCGAGTCACCCCTGACAATGAGCTTCTTGATCCCAAGGTCTGCAGCGATTCTGAGTCCGGCAAGCAAACCTTCATACTCTGCAGTATTGTTTGTTGCTTGCTCCTTGGGAAAGTGCATCTGGACCACGTACTTGAGGTGCTCTCCGGTGGGTGCAACAAGTAACACACCCGCACCGGCGCCTTGCAGCGAGAAGGCCCCATCAAAGTACATGATCCACTCTTTGCTCGCTTCCTTGACGGGGATGCTCATTTCTGGAATTTCTTCATCAGGTGTTGGCGTCCACTCTGCTATGAATTCTGCCAATGCTTGGCTCTGGATAGTTGAAGTACTCTCAAACTTGAGGCCAAAGCTCGACAGTTCCAGTGCCCACTCGACAATCCTGCCTGTTGCTTCTGGATTTTGCAATATCCTCTTCAACGAAAAGCGAGTGACAACTGTGATCTCATGTGCTTGAAAGTAATGGCGCAGCTTCCTCGAGGCCATGAGAAGGCCGAAGAGCAACTTCTGCACCCCAGAGTATCTTGATCTAGCCCCCTGCAGAAGGGAACTGACAAAATAAACTGGGCGCTGCACCATCTTCTTTCGTTTCTCTTCCTGCGGCTGCACAGATCCATCCTTGTCGGGACCAGAGCTTGTCGGGGAAACCCCCTGCTTGTCGCTGGACTCGCTTGCCGTGGCCGCTGGCTCATCATCCGCCTCCCTCTCTGCTACTAACGCAGCACTAACCACTTGATTGGTTGCCGCTAGATACAGCAGCAACTTCTCTTGTGGCTTAGGTGCGACAAGTATTGGAGTGGAGGATAGGTATCTCTTCAAGTCCTGTAGCGCAGCCTCCGCTTCCGAATTCCATTTCATTGGACCCGCCTTTTTCAAAATTTTGAAAAATGGCAGGGCGCGCTCAGCAGACTTAGAGATGAACCTACTGAGAGCAGCAACGCAGCCGGCAAGCCTTCGCACATCCTTGACGCGCTTCGGTGCTTCGATCTGCTCAATGGCCCTGATCTTGTCGGGATTGGCTTCAATCCCCCTCTGGGACACAAAGAACCCGAGAAGCTTGCCGGAAGGAACTCCAAACATGCACTTCTCGGGGTTCAACTTGAGATTGATCTTGCGCAGGTTTGTGAAGGTTCCGTCCAAATCTTGGATCAAAGTTTCTCTGTCCTTGCTCTTGACCACTATGTCATCCATGTAAGCTTCTACATTTCTGTGCAACTATGGCTCAAAAGCATGACTGACTACTCTTGCAAATGTTGAACCGGCATTCTTTAGTCCGAAAGGCATCCGTACAAAGCAGTACGTGCCACATGGAGTAATGAATGCGGTTTTCTCTTCATCCTCTTCTGCCATGAAGATCTGATGATATCCTGAGTATGCATCAAGAAACGAAAGCAAATCACATCCTGTCGTGGAGTCGACAATCTGGTCAATGCACGGCAAGGGAAATGGATCCTTGGGACAAGCTTTATTAACATCAGTGAAGTCAATACAAAGCCTCCACTTCCCGTTCGCTTTGCGCACGACTACTGGATTGGCTAACCACGTTGGATGGAGTACTCCTCGGACAAGGCCTGCTGCTTCCAACTTCTTGATCTCTTCTGCAATGAACTCTTGGCGTTCCACCGCTTGCTTCCTGACTCTCTGCTTGACGGGCCGCGCGTGAGGACAAACGGCAAGGTGGTGCTCAATTACTTTCCTGGGAACACCAGGGATGTCAGATGGTTGCCATGCAAACACATCGACATTCGCCCGCAGGAAAGCAACAAGCGCGCTTTCCTATTTAGGGTCAAGAGTGGCACTCATGGTGAAGGTACCACCAGTGCCGTCCTCCTTGGCAGCCACTTTCTTGGTCTCCGGTGAGGCTGTCTTTGCCTTCTTGCACTTGCCGGTGGAGCTCGATGGTGCGTCCTCGACGGTAGCGCAGCACTCCGAAGAGGCGCGCTTGCCGGAGTGAGCATCAGAGCTACTCTTGCCGGACTTGGTCTTCTTCTTCCCCCCGGGAGCTTCAGCGGCAAGTGGTTTGCGTTCTGTTGCGGCTGCTACTTCCCGGTAGATCTTGTCGGTACAGATAAGGGCATCTTTCTTGTCGCCGGGGACAGAAATGACACTTATCGGACCGGGCATCTTGAGCACGTTGTAGGCATAATGAGAAGTTGCCATGAACTTGGCGAGCGCTGGACGGCCAAGTATCCCATTGTAGGGCAATGGGAAATCAGCAACGTCAAAGGTGACCTTCTCTGTCCTAAAGTTCAGCTCGCTGCCAAACGTCACTGTCAGTGTGATCTTCCCCTTCGGCTTGCTCCTTCCCGGGTTAATTCCTTGAAAAGTACCAGTCTCTTCGAGCTCGCTGTCGGGGATCTGGAGCTTCTTGAGAACCGCGGAGGAGATTAGATTCAAGCCGGCCCCGCCATCAACCAGCATCTTTGTGACTTTGAGGTTGTGGATGGTTGGCGAAACCAACATCGGCAAGCACCCGACCACAGTTACGCGATCAGGGTGATCCTCAACATCAAAGATGATGGGCGTGCTGGACCACTTCAGGGGCTTGCGCAACTCAACGGACGGTTCTGCTACATTTACTTCCCGCACCCACTGTTTGAGCTGGCGGTGCGAGGTATGCAGAGAAGCACCACCGTCGATGCACAAAACCTCTGTTGCCTTCTGAAACTCCTGCTCGTCGGTCTCATCCTCATCCATCTCATCATCTTCATCTTCGTCTTCGTCCTTGTCGCGGCCGCGGGGAGGCCTGTCTCCTTGCCGCTGCTTGGCCTTGCCACGGCGCCCTTCCCGGGCGGGACGCTTCTTGCCGGATCCTCCTCCACCTTCCTGGGCCTTCTCCTTGTCGCGGCGCTCGTATTCAGCTTTCTGCAGCTCAACAAGCTGCTCAACCTTCTTGCAGGCCTGGAGATCATGGCCCTTGGTGCGGTGGATCTTGCAGTACTGCTTGCCGGAGCCGTCCTACTTGTCAGCGGCCACCACAGCCTCGCCGGAGTCACCAGCTTTGGCCTTCTCGGCGCCACCTCCGTTGCCGGACTGCTCAACAACTAGCACATCCTTAGCTTTCCTCTTTCTGTTATTCCGCCTCCGGTTCTTCTTTGCCGGAGCGGCGTCCTCACTGTCAGATCCTTCTGCTCCTGCGTTCTCTCCGGGGAGTTTCTTTCCCTCCTCAGCACGTGCACACTTGTCGGCCAGAGCATATAGCTCGCTGACATCTCTGATTTTGCACATCGCCATCTCCTTCCTCATCCTGCGATTATGCACGTTCTGATGGAACACGCTGATAACCGCGGCAGGGTGGACGTCTGGGATGTTGCGCTGCACCTGGCTGAATCTCTGTATGTACTTGCGCAGGGGTTCTCCTTCCTTCTGGGCGAGCAGATGAAGGTCGCTTTCCTGGCCATGGGGCTTGTGGCCGCCTGTGAAGGCGCCGACAAACTGATGGCACAGGTCCGCCCACGAAGAGATGGAGTTGTCCGGCAAGTGCATGAGCCAAGATCTGACGTTGGGCTTGAGCACCAGCGGGAAGTAGTTGGCGAGGATCTTCTCGTCGTGCCCCCCGGCAGCCTGCACCGCGATGGTGTAGACGCTGAGGAACTCTGACGGATGTATCCTGCCATCGTACTTCTCGGGTACGTCTGGTTTGAAGTTCTTGGTACTGGGCCACTGGACCTGCCGCAGCTCACGGGTGAACGCAGGGCAACCTACCGCGTACGGCAAGTCGCCTGGTTCCCCTGGCGCATGCATATCAACAGTGGGCCCAGCGCACTGGTCTGACTGACGCCGCGCTTCTCTTCGACGCTTGATGCGAGTACGAGCGTCTTCTTGTCGTCGTTCTTGGAGAACTTGGCGTTGATCGCGGCGAGCTCGCAGGTCCGACGATGTGGTTGAGTCGGTGTCGAGGTTGGCCCGGCGAGTCGGCGATCTTGGCCTTCGGGGTGGGGAGTGCACGGTGGTGGCACCCCCACCGGTCTTGTCGCCATCGGCTTGCGCCTGGGCGTCTTGCCGCGGCTTCGACGTGCTTGATTGCCGGGGCTTGTCGCCGTTGGCGAAGCCGATGAGGCTCTGGATGGTGATCCTCCAGTCGTCGATCTTGTCCGGCGCTGGAGGGTAGTCTAGTAGCAGTTGGGCTCGAGCCAACGCTTCTTCTGGTGTTTTCGGCGGCGGGGGCGAACGACGCGAGGAGCGGGATATGCTCAAACTTCTAACAGTGTTAGAAGGAGCAACATCTCGTCCAGGCGACCGTGCCGCGCTCGCGCCAACATGCTGGCGTGTGTGTTGGCCTTGAGCGTCCCGCGATCCGCCAGCTTGACCTTGCTCCAACGCGAGCACGGTGCCAGGAGCACCATGGCGTTGTCGATCTCGCGCCTCCTGAGAGGGGCGCGGCGCATGTACGGACGCCGAAGTTTGCGGGGCCTTGTCCTTGGATCTGGTGACAATGTGAGTCCCCCCGTCGACGCCCGTTCCTCCGCCGGCGTCTACCCCACCGCCCGTTTGCTCCAGCGGCGGTGGGATCGATGTGGACGGAGCGGCCACCTCCGAAGCCTTCCTCTTCGGTGGCATGTCAATGACGATGTTGATGTAGCACGCGCAAAGACCGGATCAGGTTCGCACAACCTCGACGCCCCCTACCTGGCGCGCCAAAGATGTCGTGGGAAACGAGCACCTATGGGGCAGGGCCCCTTTTCGGTCCGGCAGGGAGCGGAGGGCGCACAAAGAGCAGATCGAGGCGATGCACGCGAGGGATTTTACCCAGCTTCGGAGCTCTCCGGAGAGATAAAACTCCTACTGCTGCTTTGTGTTTCTATTCTGTTCTTGCTTAAGAGCGTGGGTGTGTTGTAGTTTCGAATGAGTCGAACCCCCTCTACGTGCGCATGGGCCTCCTTTTTATAGGCTAAAGGGGTCACCGACAGGTGGCAACGCAGAGAGGGGTAAAAAAGCAAAAAGAGGGGTTGGTACAACCGCTATCTACAGTGCCCCCTACCTAACTCTGACGGCAGGGGACAAGGGCATTTAATGCCCGTCTGGTCGCCCAAATAGTGCAGGAAACGACCGTTAGGGGCGCCACCGATCGCCACGATGTCCTTCTCGTCATCTCCACTTGCCACCTCGCACCTCTTGGCTGCACAGCTACCCGCCACGTGCGCCTGGAATGGTCCTGCGGTGACATGTCGTCGGATGCGTTGGAGCGTGGGCGCAGAGTGGTGGTTTCGCCGCGGCAAGCGCCTTGCCGCGGTCGTTGTCTTGTCGCACCCGCAAGCTTGTCGCTCGCCGGGTCTTGCCGGGACGCGCGGCGCGTCGCGGCAAGTCTCTTGAAATGCCTTGGTTGGCCTTCCCGGCAAGCTCCTCTTGCCGGGGCCTTGTCCTTCCCGGCAAGCTCCTCTTGCCGGGGCCTTGTCTTCTCAGTTAAACACTTTGTTCTTGAATGGCACAAATAGGAATGGCGGAGGATCTTGGCGGACGCCCGGCAAGCCTTGCCGCGGGACGCTGCCACTGCCCGTGCACAAGTTCGGGATACTAAGGTACCCCTACTTTAGTACACCGACAGGGTGGTTCTGCCACATTGACTTCCCGAACCCACTGCTTGAGCTAGCGATGTGAAGTATGCAGAGAAGCACCGCCGTCAATGCACAGGACCTCTGTGGCTTTCTGGAACTCCTGCTCATCGGTCTCGTCATCATCCATATCTTCATCGTCGTCGTCGTCTTCATCCTTGTCACGGCCGCGGGGAGGTCTGTCTCCTTGCCGCTGCTTGGCCTTGCCGCGGCGTCCTCCTCGGCCGGGGCGTTTCTTGCCGGATCCTCCAGTACCTTCTTGGGCCTTCTCCTTGTCGCGTCGCTCGTATTCAGCCTTTTGCTGCTCAACAAGCTGCTCGACCTTCTTGCAGCACTGGAGGTCATGGCCCTTGGTGCGGTGGATCTTGCAGTACTGCTTGTTGGTGTCGTCCTGCTTGTCGGCGACCGCCACAACCTCGCCGGAGCTACCAGCTTTGGCTTTCTCGGCGCCACCTCCGTTGCCGGACTGCTCAACGACAGGCACATCTTTGCCTTTCTTCTTCCTGTTGTTCCGCCACCGGTTTTTCTTTGCCGGGGCAGCATCCTCGCTGTCAGATCCTCCTGCTCCTGTATTCTCTCCGGGGAGTTTCCTCCCTTCCTCAGCACGTGCACACTTGTCGGCCAGGGCATATAGCTCACTGACGTCTCTGATCTTGCACATCGCCATCTCCTCCCGCATCCTGCGGTTTCGCACGTTCTGATGGAACGCGCTGATGATCGCGGCAGGGTGGACATCTGGGATGTTGTGCTGTACACGGCTGAATCTCTGAATGTACTTGCGCAGGGACTCTCCTTCCTTCTGGGCGAGCAGATGAAGGTCGCTCTCTTGGCCATGAGGTTTGTGGCCGCCTGTAAAGGCGCCGACAAACTGATGGCATAGGTCTGCCCAGGAGGATATGGAGTTATCCGGCAAGTGCATGAGCCAGGACCTGACATTGGGCTTGAGCACCAGCGGGAAGTAGTTGGCAAGGATCTTGTCGTCCCGCCCCCCGGCAGCTTGCACCGCGATGGTGTAGATGCTGAGGAACTCCTACGGATGCGACTTGCCGTCATACTTCTCTGGTACGTCTGGCTTGAAATTCTTCGTGCTGGGCCACTGGACTTGCCGCAGCTCACGAGTGAACGCAGGGCAACCTACCGCGTACGGCAAGTCGCCTGGTTCCCCTAGCGCATGCATGTCGACAGAGGGCCCAGCGCGCTGGTCCGATTGACGCCGCGCTTCTCTTCGGCGCTCGATGCGAGTACAAGCGTCCTCTTGCTGTCGTTCGTGAAGAACTTGGCGCTGATCGCGACGAGCTCGTGGATCTGATGATGTGGTGGAGTCGCTGTCGAGGTTGATCCGGCGAGTCGGCGATCTTGGCCTTCGGGGTGGAGAGTGCATGGTGGTTGCACCCCCACCGGTTTTATCGCCATCAGCTCGTGCCTGGCAATCTTGCCGCGGCTGTGATGTACTCGGCTGCCGTGGGGTGTCGCCGTTGGCGAAGCCGATGAGACTCTGAATGGTGGCCCTCCATTCGTCGATCTTGTCTGCCGTTGGAGGGTAATCCAGGAGCAGTTGAGCTCGTGCCAAAGCTTCTACTGGAGTGGCGGGTGGCAGGGGCGAACGGTGCGAGGAGCGGGATATGCTCAGACTTCTAACTATGTTAGAAGGAGCAGTATCCCGTCCAGGCGACCGTGTCTTGCTCGTGCCAGCATGTTGGCGTGCATGCTGGTCTTGGGCACCCCGAGATCCACCGGCTCGATCTTGGTCCAACGAACGTATGGTACCACGAGCACCATGACGCTGTCGGTCTCGCGCCTCCTGAGATGGGCGCGGTGCATGTACGGACGCCGAGGTCTGTGCAGCCTTGTCCTTGGACCTGGCAGCAGCGTGAGCTCCCTCATCGACGCCCGTTCCTCCGCCGGCGCCTACCCCACCACCCGTTTGCTCCGGTGGTGGTGAGATCGACACGGACGGAGCAGCCACCTCCAAAGCCTTCTTCTTCGGTGGCATGTCGATGAAGAAGATGAAGATCTAGCTCGTGTGAACGTCGGATCAGGTTCACACAACCTCGACGCCCCCTACCTGGCGCGCCAAAGATGTCGTGGGAAACTGATCCACGGACACCTATGGGACCGGCGGACCGAGCCCCTTTCGGTTCGGCGGGGGGCGGAGATCGCATGAAGAGCAGATCGAGGCGAAGCACACGAGCAGTTTACCCAGCTTCGGAGCTCTCCGGAGAGATAATACTCCTACTGCTGCATGTCTGAGTGTATTGAGTTCTTGCTCGGGAGCGCTGAGTGCTATAGTACACACTAGCTGCTAACGAGACCGAGCGGGAGTGTTTTCTGGCCTCGAACCCCCCTCTACGTTGCGCATGGGCCTCCTTTTATATGCTCAAGGGGTCACCGACAGGTGGCAACGTAGACAAGGGTAAAAATGGAAAGGAGTTGCGGTTGGTACAACTACCTGTACAGTGTATCATACCTAATGCTGATGGCAGGGGACAAAGGCATTAAATGCCCGTCTGCGTCGCCCAAATAGTGCGAAAAGGGACCGTCAGGGGCGCCACCGCTTGCCACGATGGCAATCTTGTCAGCGTCGCTTGCCACCTCGCACCGCTGGCTGCATGGCCTCTCGCCACGCGCGCCTGGAAAGGTCCCAGGGCGACACGTTGGTGGATGTGCTGGAGCGTGGGTACAGAGTGGTAGCTTGCCGCGGCAAGCGCCTTTCCGCGGTCGTTGGCTTGTCGCATCCGGAAGCTTGTCGCCCACCGGGCCTTGTCGGGACGCGTGGCGCGTCGCGGCAAGTTCCTTGAGATGCCTCGGTTGGCCTTCCCGGCAAGCTCCTCTTGCCGGGGTCTTGTCTTCTTGGCTTGAATACTTTGTTCTTGAATGGCTCCAAAGGAACCACGGAGGACCTTGGCGGTCACCCAGCAAGCCTTGCCGCGGGGTGCTGCGACTGCCCGTGCACAAGTTCGGGATATAGGGTACCCCTACTCTAGTACACCGACACAAGTCGAGTCACTCAATGCATTTAAAGGAGGATACCACCCCATCATACCATATCATAATCATTCTAATAGCATGATGGAACGCAAGGTAGACCATTATAACTCATAGCTAATCAAGCATGGCACAAGCAACTATAATCCCTAAATGTCATTGCAAATATGTTTACTTCATAATAGCTGAATCAAGAACGATGAATCATCATATTTACAAAAACAAGAGAGGTCGAGTTCATACCAGCTTTTCTCTTCCCAATAAGTCCATCATATATCATCATTATTGCCTTTCACTTGCACGACCGAACGGTGTGTATAATAATAAGAGTGCATGTGCATTGGACTAAGCTGGAATCTGCAAGCATTCAACTCAAGAGAGAAGACAAGTAATATGGGCTCTAGGTTTAAATAATCAATCATGCATATAAGAGCCACTAAGCATTTTCAATATAGTCTTCTCGACCCCCAAAGAAAGGAAAAGAAAATAAAAACTATTTACACGGGAAAGCTCCCAACAAGTAAAAAGAAGAACGGGAAATATTTTTGGGTTTTCTTTTTAATTCTACTACAAGCAAAGAAATAAACTACCCAATTTTTTTTGATTTTTCTTAAAGTTTAACAAACACACAAGAAGAAAGCAGGAAAAAGAAATTTAAACTAGCATGGATATTACAGTGAAAAAGTATGAGCACCGACATCTAGCAATGAGTGTGTGTGAACATGAATGTAATGTCGGTGGGAAATACGTACTCCCCCAAGCTTAGGCTTTTGGCATAAGTTGGTCTATTGCCAGGGATGGCCTGGCGGATATCCGTAGGTGAAGCTGGGGTCGTACTGCGACGCAGAATAGTTGGGATCATAATGTGATGAAGAGGACTCTGATTGCCACTGGCTGGCAACCGCCTCAGGATCCCAAGAATAAATAGACAGTCGTGGAGGCTCATCTTGTGGCTCCAGCTCCGGGGCTGGTGCAGGGTTCCGATAGGCTTGAACAGCCGACCACGAAACGATGTGAGGTTCTGCAAACAAGTTAAACAAAGAAGGAGCCGGCAAGGTAATAGTCTCAGGGTGATGTTTATCAAGTATAATTTGTATTTGAGCTCCCCATCGCGACTCTTAACAAGGAAATCATGCGCTATCATACTCTTGTAATCTAAATAAGCACGGGGCAGCGTTGTTTCTTCTTTCTCCGCATGCCTAATAGGTATTTCAAAATGTTTAGCTAGGCGTGAAGCATAAATGCCTCCAAAGATGGGGCCCTTAGTACCATTCAGACTTAATCGTCTAGCAACAGTTCCACCCATACTAATAGAGTTATTACGGTATAAACCATGGAGCAAAATAATAATATCAGGAATACTAAGGTCCCCACAGTTCTCGCGTCCAATCAAGCAATGACTAGCAAATATGGCAAAGTAGCGTAAAACAGGATAATGAATGCTAGTGATCCTCGCATCAGAAACCTTCCTGGTTTCTCCCACCGTGATAGTGTTAATAAAAGCTTCTACTTCGTTACCGCGGGGTTCATCTAAGGTTCCCTTAAAGGGTATTCTGCAGACCTCGCAGAATTTAGCTAATGTCATCTTTTTAACAACATCATATAAATGAAACTCTACTGTTGGAGGTGATTTCTTAGGGAAAAGTAGAAGTTTTGCACAAAAGTATTTGTGAGTAAGAGATACTGATGACGTTGGTCGTGGAGGAAGTCGGTGAGGCCGGTGTTCTCAATCAATAAATAGAAATCTTCATGAATCGCAGCTCTCCTCAAGAAGTCATCGGAAGCCCATTCACACGGCCGGACCTCCGCAGTGCGAGGTAAATTAAATTTGGGCTTCTCCTCTTCTTCCTTTTGTTTTTCCTTAGAGCTGCGGCTCGACGAGCCCCTCAAAAGTCTCTTCATTATTTCTGAAACAATCTGAAATTTTTAGTAACCTCAAATAAAAGTGAACCAACTTCAATAAAATTGATAGCAACAACTCCCACAAGTGCCTAGGGCCTATATCAAGCATTAGAACTACTTGGAACCATATAAATTTGACATGCAAGCTCAAGAACATGGTCACCTATGCAGCACAAATTTGCAATGAATAAAGCACTAGAACAAAAACTAATTGGACCAATGGAGGAGTCACATACCAAGGAACAATCGCCCCAAGAAGTTTTGCGAGAGGTGCTTTGAGCAAGGAGATCGAAAATCACAGCAACGGGGGCTGGAACTCGTGCTTGACTTGGTTTTTCGTGTTTGTGTGAGACAGAGGAAGAAGATGGGTGCAGGAATAAGTGGAGGAGGACCACCGTGGGCCCACTAGGCAGGGGGCGCGCCTAGGGGGGTAGGGCGCGCCCTCCACCCTCGTGGCCAGGTGGTAGCTCCCCCTGTGGTAATTTTTGCACAGTAAATTCTCAAATATTCCCGAAAAAATCATATTAAATTGGCATGGCATTCTGAGGACTTTTATTTTCGGGATATTTTTATATTGCACGGACAAGTCAGGAAACAGACAGAAAAATACTATTTTACTTTATTTCTACTAAATAACAGAAAATATAAAGAGGGTACAGAAAGTTGTGCTTCTAGTTTCATCCATCTCGTGATCATCAAAATGAACCCGCTAACAAGGTTGATCAAGTCTTGTTCACAAACTCATTCCGAATAATCCCGGAACAGGAGAAATTTCGAATGACACTAAGTTACCTCAATGGGGATATGAAAATCCCCAACAATAAGAATATCATACTTTTTCTTGACAGTAGGGAGAGGAAATTCAAAACCTCCAAATATAATCGATGGGACTTTTCCAATAGAGTTGATACTATAAACTTGAGGTTGTTTCCTCGGAAAGTGCACCGTGTGCTCATTGCCATTAACATGAAAAGTGACATTGCCTTTGTTGCAATCAATGACAGCCCCTGCAGTATTAAGGAAAGGTCTTCCAAGAATAATAGACATACTATCATCCTCGGGAATATCAAGAATAACAAAGTCCGTTAAAATAGTAACGTTTGCAACCACAACAGGCACATCCTCACAAATACCGACAGGTATAGCAGTTGATTTATCAGCCATTTGCAAAGATATTTCAGTAGGTGTCAACTTATTCAAGTCAAGTCTACGATATAAAGAGAGAGGCATGACACTAACACCGGCTCCAAGATCACATAAAGCAGTTTTAACATAATTTCTTTTAATGGAGCATGGTATAGTAGGCACTCCGGGATCTCCAAGTTTCTTTGGTATTCCACCCTTAAAGGTGTAATTAGCAAGCATGGTGGAAATTTCAGCTTCAGGTATCTTTCTTTTATTAGTAATAATATCCTTCATATACTTAGCATAAGGATTTGTTTTGAGCACATCAGTTAATCGCATACGCAAAAAGATGGGTCTAATCATTTCAGCAAAGTGCTCAAAATCCTCATCATCCTTTTTTCTTGGATGGTTTGGGAGGAAAAGGCATGGGTTTCTGAACCCATGGTTCTCTTTCTTTAACATGTTTCCTAGCAACGAAGTCTCTTTTATCATAACGTTGATTCTTTGATTGTGGGTTATCAAGATCAACAACAGGTCCAACTTCTACTTCATTATCATTACTAGGTTGAGCATCAACATGAATATTATCATTAACATTATCACTAGGTTCATGTTCATCACCTGATTGTGTTTCAACATCAGAAACAGAGATATCATTTGGATTCTCAGGTGGTTCAGCAATAGGTTCACTAGAAGTTTGCAAAGTCCTATCATTTTTCTTTTTCTTCCTCTTAGAAGAACTAGGCATATCTATATTATTTCTCTGAGAATCTTGCTTGATTCTCTTAGGGTGGCCTTCAGGATACAAAGGTTCCTGAGTCATTCTACCAGTTCTAGTAGCCACTCTAACAGCATAATCATTTTTCTTACTATTCATTTCATCAAGCACTTCTTTCTGAGCTTTAAGTACTTGTTCTACTTGAGTGGTAACCATAGAAGCATGTTTGCTAACAAGTTTAAGTTCACCTCTAATATCAGCCATATAATCACTCAAGCGTTTAATCATAAAGGTATTCTGTTTTAATTGTCTACCAAAATAAGTATTAAAGTCATCTTGCTTAAACATAAAGTCATCAAACTCATCCAAGCACTGACTAGCAATTTTAGTAGGAGGAACTTCAACTTTATCATATCTATAGAGAGAATTTACCTTTACTACCTGTGTCGGGATATCGGGAGGTTCTTCATTAAATAAGTAATTGAGATCATATACTTCTTCAACAGGCGGTAAATTAAGACCATGTATTTCTTCAATAGGGGGTAAATTCTTAACATCTTCAGCTTTAATACCTTTTTCTTTCATAGATTTCTTTGCCTCTTGCATATCTTTGGGACTGAGAAATAGAACACCTCTCTTTTTCGGAGTTGGTTTAGGAATAGGCTCAATAAAAGGCTCAGGAGCTGGCTCAGGAATTGGCTCAGGAGTTGGCTCGGGAGGTGCCCAATTATTTTCATTAGCCAACATAGTATTCAATAGAAGTTCAGCATCATCCGGTGTTCTTTCCCTGAAAAGAGAACCAGCACAACTATCCAGTTTTCGAGGGTAGGTATTCAACCCAAATTTATTGATTCGACACAAGGGGAGCCAAAGAATATTCTCAAGTATTAGCAGCTGAGTTGTCAATTCAACCACACCTGGAAACTTAGTATTTGCAGCAAAGTGTTTAGTAGCAAAGTAATATGATAGTGGTGGTAATGGTAACAAAAGTAAAGACAGTAAAAGTAATGTTTTTGGTATTTTGTAGTGATTGTAACAGTAGCAACGGAAAAGTAAATAAGCATAAACTAGTATATGGAAAACTCGTAGGCACCGGATTAGCGATGGATAATTATGCTGGATGTGGTTCATCATGTAACAGTCATAACATAGGGTGACGCAGAACTAGCTCCAGTTCATCAATGTAATGTAGGCATGTATTCCGAATATAGTCATACGTGCTTATGGAAAAGAACTTGCATGACATCTTTTGTCCTACCCTCTCGTGGCAGTGGGGTCCTAATGGAAACTAAGGGATATTAAGGCCTCCTTTTAATAGAGAACCGGAACAAAGCATTAGCACATAGTGAATACATGAACTCCTCAAACTACGGTCATCACCGGGAGTGGTCCCGATTATTGTCACTTCGGGGTTGCCGGATCATAACACATAGTAGGTGACTATAGACTTGCAAGATAGGATCTAGAACACACATATATTCATGAAAACATAATAGGTTCAGATCTGAAATCATGGCACTCGGGCCCTAGTGACAAGCATTAAGCATAGCAAAGTCATAGCAACATCAATCTGAGAACATAGTGGATACTAGGGATCAAACCCTAACAAAACTAACTCGATTACATGATAAATCTCATCCAACCCATCACCGTCCAACAAGCCTACGATGCAATTACTCACGCACGGCGGTGAGCATCATGAAATTGGTGATGGAGGATGGTTGATGATGACGACGGCGACGAATCCCCCTCTCCGGAGCCCCGAACGGACTCCAGATCAGCCCTCCCGAGAGAGATTAGGGCTTGGCGGCGGCTCCGTATCGTAAAACGCGATGAAACTTTCTCTCTAATTTTTTTCTCCCCGAAAGCCAATATATGGAGTTGGAGTTGGCGTCGGAGGGCCACCAGGGGGCCCACGAGGTAGGAGGGGCGCGCCCCCACCCTCGTGAGCAGGGTGTGGGCCCCCTGGTCTTCATCTTTTGCGTGTATTTTTCTTTATTTTTTCTAAGGTGTTCCGTGGAGTTTTAGGACATTTCGAGAATTTTTTATTTTCTGCACAAAAAACAACACCATGCCAGTTCTGCTGAAAACATCGTCAGTCCGGGTTAGTTCCATTCAAATCATACAAGTTAGAGTCCAAAACAAGGGCAAAAGTGTTTGGAAAAGTAGATACGACGGAGACGTATCAATAAGCATGAGTGATAGCTATATGAGACGAATATCTGGATTAAAGGGGATTCAAATATTTAAACTGGAGATCATGACATCGATAATATCATAACGCAAATTGGTGTATCAAACATGCATATTCATTTGAATTTGGGCACACGTGTAATGTTATATAGTTTATCAATATTGGTGATCCATAGATTCTTCAATTACAAACAATGCATGGTTTATATGCAATTAGTGTCTAAACAGGATTACACTATATGTTGCGTGTGTGAAACACATTATACATGTTTGAGAAGTTAAAAAAAACCCGCATGAAACACACATTAATTGGAGACAGTTAGCGAGGAATGCATACATTGGATTTCAACATAAAGTGGTTTCAAATATTTGAAAATCCAAATTGATGGATACAACCTTATGAATATGAGATCATGCCATTTGTAAACCATATTTATGTATAAATGGTGTTGTGCTTTTGAAAGTATATATGTAAAAAAATGATGTATATAGAATGTAATTCCAATTGAAAATGGATCCCGCCCGAAAAAAATAGTAGAATACAAACGGGATTCGAATTGAGTTGGCACGGTAAACGTGCACTGTGCAAAATTTGAACGAAGCAGGGAAAGTCGCAGTAACCGCCCGAAACCAAAATCTACGAGATGGAAATCACTACTGCCTATCCCTGCCGCGCAAAGCCTATCTGCTGGATTTCTATAGGTTTCGATAGGGGTAAGTTTGTAATTTCACCCAAACGTGACGTAACCGCCTCTCACCCGGATTCATACACGGTGGGCGCCAAAACACAATGTGCCCTCGGCCGAAATCGACTCCCTCCCCGATTCATATTCATACACGATGGGCGCCAAAAACAAACTCTCGTCGGCAAATATTCGGTGTATGCGAGATTACCGTCCTATCCCCAACCGACTAATGTTGCTGTGATGTAGTAGAAATTTGAAACGGGGGC
Source organism: Triticum dicoccoides (assembly GCF_002162155.2). NCBI lineage: Eukaryota > Viridiplantae > Streptophyta > Magnoliopsida > Poales > Poaceae > Triticum > Triticum dicoccoides. The sequence goes on along the minus strand of NC_041381.1, from coordinate 539,053,352 downwards.
TAAGTTTGTAAATTTCCTCGCATTTGAGACAAGCGCGCCCTGACTACATGGTTCCCCCCTTCCTCTCTACCTCCCTTTTCCCCATTCATACTCCGTGGGCACCAAAACACCCTCTCCACCCCACCCTCCTCCGTCTGCCGCCATCCGCCACCCCATCCACCGCCGTCCTCCTCCACCATGCCGGAGCTGATACCCCGATGCCACCGTCCATTACAAGAGATCGACCTCTCTCATCCATGCCTTCAGACCGGGATCCTTGCATCCCGTCCTCTCGCTTCATCCCCGCCGTCGTCCACCTTGCCGGCGCCGCTCCTACGACCATCTCGTCCACCGCGCCCCACCGCCACCGTCTACCCTCCTAGATCTGCTTCCACGCCGCCGACAGCCATCGCTACCGCAGCACCATCAAATTCTCACCAGATGCGTACACGGTGCCGCACCAGAGGCGGTACTCTTTCGTATCTGCTCAACTTTTTTATCGCAGCAAGAAAATAGATCGCCACTGCTTTACTCTGATTTCTTGTCTTGGTTGCGAAGTTGCCTTTGTCCGGTTTGCACCTTCATATCCGCCATGGCACGCTCAACACTATACTCCCAATGCTTATGGTTTTCCCCTTTTATATTCCACACTAGTTAAATCACAGTAGACTAAATTTCAAAATTGGGTCAGTCGATTTTTCAGAGCTCGCCGGAGTTCGCCGGTGCGATCCAAGGGGCTCGGGTGGTTGTGGGGACTCGCCGAATGAAGGAAACTCGACGCGGGTGGGGGGTGGGGTGGCGGAGGAACACAGGAGGTGGGGGCCGGTGGTCCGGCCGGTGGCCCGTGCGGTGTTCTGTATGGGAAGAATCACAGACGAGGAAGAAGAAGGGTTAGGAGACGTAGGATCTTCATCCAACCGCCTGAAATGGTCGAGAGACAGCTGGGAGTTGCATTCTTAATGCGCTCTGGTTCTTCATGTGTGGGCACTGCGCAACCAACATTTTATTATCCAAAATCTGCTTGCTCTTCTTTACCATGTTCGATAGTGCTGGCCTGTACGTGATCGATAGGCTTTCAATTACTAGCGGCAATACAACACCGTATTTTCAAGCCAGTTCCACTTTCTTGATTTATATATCGTGGTTATGGTGTACCCCTGTTATGTACACTATGATCTGCCTAGTTGTTGTGTGCTCTTGTTATCATGGTTTGGCAATAAACTATCTATACAGTATATTATGAACCTATCATCTGCCAGCTATCCTTACTTATGGAGCCTATTTTTTTGTGTACTTGTGCCAGATTATATAAATGCACGCACGATATTACAGCACACATGAGCTCTCTCATCAGAATCCAGTGATAGCACATAAGTGTTTACAAGGGCGCCCCTATATTAGAATATCATCTACATTACAAAGATAATCTCACAACTATTTATGTTTTCATGGTTCTCAGATATTATACGCAATTACAGTGAATATCAGAATCCGCGCATCAGAATAATATTGTGGAACACTGCAATGACTTACAAAATTGGCACCAAGGCATTGAGTGCCATTTTGGAAGCAATGAAACTCGTACGCTCCCCACCTGTTGATTCTTGTTCAGAATATCATTCTAATGACTATTCTAACCTCGAGGAGTCAAAGGCAGATGGCCTGTCCTGTTCACCCATCAAGGTGCATGTTCTAATTTGGCAAGGTTTTATTGATTGCGCGTATCTTGCATATGTTGTCTTGCATTTCTTCTACTTTGTTGCACCACCATCTGCTTAGTTTACTCATCATATAACTCGAGATGCTATGCCCATCCATTATCAATACATATTCCATCTGTCGTCATACCATTTTTTCCACTCAAATGTTGTTCTTGTGCATCAGACATCAAAAAGGAAGAGGGTGATTGCCAAACCTGAAGGAGCACCAGCAAAGTCCTTGAAAAATGTGGTGGTGCTAGAGAAATCAAACAGCGCCCCACTTATATTGGCTATACAACCAGTGACACAAAACAGAGGACCGACTCCAGCAGACTGTACCCATACTTCACTGGCCACACCACTAGCCCCACCACACAGGACCTGCACTCCAGCAAAAGGTATACCGATTTCATTTGCCATAGCACCAGCCATACCACAGAAAAATACCACCCCAGCAAAAAGTACAGCAAGTCCACCGGCCGAAGACCTATCTCAACTGCAGAGACGACCAATTCTTGCAGATTGGAACCCCATTCCATTTATTCCCAGTTTAAAAGACAATGCTTCCAATGTTTTTAGGGACTACGTGCATATATTCCCACGATGGGAAGATTATAGTGAAGACAAACACCATTTTCACATCTTCCTGTCCAACTTACATGTAAGTGCTATTATTCATGGTTATTATTTTCCTATTTTCTGCTAATCGAACCATCAATGATTTACATTACATTGTTGTAACTAGGTGAGTATCAATCTGGATAGTCATGACAAGCAAAGCTTGCTTGTGCTTTTCAAGGAAGCATTGCAGCAGTATCGGTGTTACCTGAGGAAGTCACACTTTGATGGCAAGTCTATAAACGAATTTCCGGTGAAGTCTCCTGTGCTAAATTTAGAAGACATTGAATGGAAAAACCTTGTTATGCACTGGTCTCATTCCCAGGATGAGGTACTGTCTATGAAATCACATGACAATTTGAACTTCTACTTTTCCGCATGTGCCTTATGGATCTTTTTTGCAGGGAATCAGCTCGAAGAAGAATTCCGGTTTGAAAAGAATGACATGATATCGCAAATATGCTGCCCGCTGCTTTGCTCTTGTTAGTACCTGTTGTTGTGTATCACTGTACTTGCATACATACCCGGTTCATTATGTGACAGCAGTATGCATGATAGCTTGCTTATCAATTGTTTGCTCCAAATTATCTGATCTGTATGAATGGTTACATTAGTGTAGAATATATCCAATGCCAATGAATTTTTTAGCTCTGCATTGTTCTTGTAAGTACATGCTATCCTATATGAGTGTACTTATATTGACAGGTAGTTGTTCATGTACCATCACTCTGCAGCTTATTTTCCTTTGCCCTCCATTTTCTACACATCAGATCTATATTTACTCTTACCATAAGGTTGGTACTGAAGTAGTTTAGCTGTGCATTGCTCTTGGCTGTGCCTTTTGCCTGTATCGCTGCACATACATTTATAGCTACTTGGTTATGTAGCATCACTCTTCATCTTATCTTAAATATTCTCCATTTTTTCATATATTATCACATCTATATTTACTCTTAACAAAATGTAGAATAAAGGCAATGCTTATGAAGAACATTCTGTGCTAAACTTCTTGAATTGCCCCCCCATCAGCATGGACAAGGGCTTATAGAGCCTGTCTTCACCAGTAATGTAAGTATGTCCTTCTCAAGCCTTCAAACTTTGTTGTGTATATTTGGTTAGGCATGACTGCAACAGCTGTTTATTTTTGGTGTTTGCATCAAATTGCATGTTTAAAGTTTATTATGTAGTTCATAAACAAAAGTGTGTCCTTCTCAATTTAAGTTTTTAGTTGTACAACCAAGTTCCTTCTTCATACCATGTAAATTAAACTATACAGAGCAAGTGATCTTCTTTTGCACTGCATGTATGCTTCTGTTCTTCATCCGTAATCCAGTGGTGTGGTGAACCTACCCACTATAGCACAATGTCATATTCTGCAATGTCTTAACTATGAACAATGTCATATCATTCTACTATTATTTAAACCACCTCTTTATTTGCCAATCTGAAATGGGATAAATTGACAGCACACTAACCATTGATACTTATGAGTTGTTGATCTGTAATCCAGTGGTGTCGTGAAGCTCCCAACTCCTTCACAATGTAAATTCCTGCCATGTCTTGACCTGAACAATACCATATTGTGTTAATGCAATTTTAAACTGTGTCACTTTATTCGTCAGTAAGAAATGTGATGAATTGTCAGCACTGATACTTTTATGTGCAAAACCTGTCATCTATCTACTTGTTTATCTTTCAGAGTGAGGAAGATATAAGTGTTGAACAAGCGCAGTCTCATCATCTTGCTCAGCTGCTTGCGCTGCAGCTCCCTAGCAGGGCTAACCTTTCTTGAACTCTATTGAAGTGCTGTCGGTTTTGTATATTATTTTGTCGACGTGTTTATTTGCACTGGTGGCAATCTTTGATGCCCAGTGTATGTAATCTGCTGTCTGCTTGTGCTTTATTATCATAGTGGCGAACTTTGATGCCCAGTGGATGTAATATGCCGTAATTTCTTTATTATATAGTCTAGGTTTTTTCTTATTCATGATGCTGCAATTATTTTACTGTATATATATCCTGTCTTCGCAGTAAACCGGCCAAACCGCAAAATTACGGTACATAATCGGGCCGTCATGCAATCACGATGTATGATCCGCATCATGGGCCCTGTCAAACTGGCCCACTAGTAGATTCGGGCCTTTAATAGGCCGAGTAACCCCCGGCCCTCTTTTCGCAAGAAAACTCAATGGGCTTTTAGGAGGCTGAGAAGTAGGCTGGGCCTGAAACGTGCTGAATGGCTCACGGGCCGGCGGCAGCCCGAAATAGACCCCAGCCATGATTGTGCGAATCAATTCACGGGCTTTTAACAGGCCAAAGTTGTCTCGGTCCTTGTTTGGCCCAGTCAGATATCGGCTCCGAGCGGGCCGGATGCAAACTGGGCCATAGTTAGGCCCAACTATATGACGGGCTTTTAACAGGCCGAAATTAATATAGGGCCGAAATGTTAAATGGGCCCTTAACAGGCCGAATCTAATATCAGGCCGAATTACTAAATCGGCCTTTAGCAAGTGGGCCCAAAAGCATTCAGTCCAGTCAACGGGTCGAATCTGATATGGGCCATAATTGAGCCCAAAGCCTCTTAAAGGGCCGGACCTGATCTGGGCCGTGATTTGGCCTAGAAAGTGGGAGGCTTTTAACGGGACGGATCTTATATGGGCCATTACTAGGCCCGGAACGTGGCATGCCATTAATGGACCGGATCAATTATGGGCCGGCATTTGGCCCAAAACATGGCAACCAGTTAATGGGCCGGCCTACTAGGGTCCTCGAAATCTTGTGGGCCTACAGCTGGGCCAGCCCATTAATGTCGGCGAAATCTCGTGGGCCTTTAGCTGGGCCGGCCCATTATGATCCGTAAGAATTTTGTGGGCCTTTACCTGGGCCGGCCCATTATGGCACACAAAAATCTTGTGGGCCTTTACCTAGGCCGGCCTATTATGGCCCGCAAAATCTTGTGGGCCTTTAGCTGGGCCAGCCCATTATAGTCTGCAAAATCTGGTGGGCCTTTAACTGGGCCGGCCCATTATGGCCCGCCAAATCTTGTGGGCCTTTAGTTGGGCCGGCCCATTTAAACTTGATTGGCCGTGCCACGTGTCGATGTATCATAGGCGCCTTCTGTCCAATGAGTGGATGACATCTGTCCCAACGATGAGCCGACACGTGTTTTCTCCAGCCAATGATGATTTTACACGTGGAAAATCCCCATTGGTCGGGGCTGTTAACGGGTTATCGGATCCAAAACCCGACCCGATAGCTTAACGGTGTTCCGTTACGGTGGATGCCACGTGTCGGTCACCCTTGACGAAAGCACTTCTGTGACGCGCAATTTATCGTCATGGAAGTGGACACTTCCGTGATGATAATTTTGGTAATGTCATCGAACACTTCTATGATAGCACAGGTATGACTATCTTGATTCTGTCATAAATTTGTCATGGATGTACATGCATGACAAATAACGCGACCTACTATGACAAACACATATCATCACGGAAGTGTATTTTTTTTGTAGTGGCTCAAGTGCTAGAATAAGAAGTCTATAAAATGTTTGATACTAAATCTTTGAATGATGAGCATGATTGCAATGTTGTTAGTATGAATTCCTTGAATATCCATGATGCTAATGATATGCAAAGCCACAAGCTTGGGGATGCTATGTTTGATGAAGTTGATATGTTTAGTCCCCCAAGTTTTGATGAGAATATTTATTATGATGAAAGCATGCCTCCTATTTGTGATGAATATGAAAGTGGATTTGTAAGAGTGTCAACTTTATTTAGTAATGATTCCACTGTCTTGGAAGAGGTTTCAATCGATTATGATGAGAACAAAGTTACTACTTATGATGATTATTGTGATGAAACTTATGCTATAACAAGTAGTGATGATTATATTTATAAAACTTGTCATGATTATGATTACCCTTTTTCTGAACACTATCCTTTTAATGTGGAAACAATTTTTAGTGTTCGAGTCTCTTATGATACTCCCATTATTCCGAATGAGAAGAATTTTGCTTATGTGGAGAGTAGTAACAATTATATGCTTGTAGATCATGAAAAGAATGCTTTAGGTGCTAGTTATATTGTTGAATTCATTCATGATGCTACTGAAATTATTACGAGGGAGGAACATATGCTTGTAGGAATTGCAATAATATCAAGTTTCCTCTCTATGTGCTTAAAGTTTTAAAGTTATGCTTGTTTTGCCTTCCTATGCTAGTTGATTATTGTTCCCATAAGTTGTTTTCTCACAAAATCCCTATGCATAGGAAGTCGGTTAGGCTTAAATGTGCTAGTCATATGCTTCATGATGCTCCCTTTATGTTTCAATTCTTATCTTTTATGTGAGCATCATTGTCATCATCATGCCTAGCTAGAAAGGCATTAAAGAAAAGCACTTGTTGGGAGACAACCCAACATTTACCCTTACTGTTTTTGTGTCTCCACATGATTATTCTACTGTTGTAATCATGTTTTATAGCTTTTGTTTCAATAAAGTGCCAAGTAAGACCTTTAGGATAGCTTACGGTGATAGTTGTGTTGATCCTGCTGAAAAATCAGAAACTTTTGCACCTAGTAAATTAGTTTTGATAATTCACAGAAATGTGATTTTTATCTGATTCTTTCTGCTATGGATTGGCAAACAAATTTCTGAGGACTTCCTAATTTGGTAGGAATTTTGGAGTTCCATAAGTATACGTTTGATACAGATTACCCCAGACTGTTCTGTTTTTGACAGATTCTGTTTTCTATGTGTTGTCTGCTTATTTTGATGAATATATGAGTAGTATCGGAGGGTATGAACCATATAGAAGTTGGAATACAGTAGATATTACACCAATATTAATTTAGAATGAGTTCGTTACAGTACCTAAGTGGTGATTTATTTTCTTATACTAATGGAGCTTACGAGTTTTCTGTTGAGTTTTGTGTTGTGGAGTTTTCAAGTTTTGGGTAAAGATTCGATGGACTATGGAATAAGGAGTGGCAAGAGCCTAAGCTTGGGGATTCCCAAGCACCCCAAGGTAATATTCAAGGACAACCAAGAGCCTAAGCTTGGGGATGCCCCGGATGGCATCCCCTCTTTCGTCTTCGTTCATCGGTAACTTTACTTGGAGCTATATTTTTATTCACCACATGATATGTGTTTTTCTTGGAGCGTCATTTTATTTTGTTAGTATTTGCTTGCTGTTATTTAGAATAATCTTTTGCATCTCTATTTTCAATAAAAATGTCAATGATAGCCTTTACCATGCTTATTTTGCAAATATACATGTTGTTGTTTCAAAACAGAAAGTTTACCGCTGTTGCAAAAATTCCCTAGAAAATTCAGAGAGTGATATAATGTTAAATATTTTTGAATAATGAGCTCTGATAAATCTATAACAGCATAGTATTTTTATTATAATTTTTGGAGTTAGGGAAGTATGATGAATCTTGCATTCTTTACAGACTATACTGTTTTGGCAGATTGCTGTTATGTTTGCATTGTTTGCATATGTTTGCTTGTTTCATGATTCTATTTTAGGATAGGAGTATTAAATATGCAGAGACATTTAGTATTCAATGTTGAATAATAATCTTAGTGATTTGTTACAGTAGAAAATGATAAGGTTTTTGCATTGTTTTATACTAACTTATCTCACAAGTTCTTGTTGAGTTTGGTGTGGATGAAGCTTATGAGATTTAGGAAACCAACATATAAAAGGAATTAAGGAGACACAAAAGCTCAAGCTTGGGGATGACCAAGGCACTCCAAGATAATATTTCAAGAAGTCTCAAGCATCTAAGCTTGGGGATGCCCCGTTAGGCATCCCACCTTTCTTCTTCAACAACTATCGGTTAGCATCGGTTGAACCTAAGTTTTTGCTTCTTCACATGAGTCGTGCTACCTTGCAATGCCATTTTGTTTTGCTTTGCTTGCTGCTTGAATACAATACCAAGATCTGAAATTCTTAAATGGGAGAGAGTCTTCACATAGTTGCATAATTATTTAGCTACTCATTGGTCTTCACTTATATCTTTTTGGAGTAGTTTTTCATTTACTCTTGTGCTTCACTTATATCCTATGAGTAAATGGTTCAATGAGTTGAATGTCATAAATCTGAAATTATATATGTTTCATTTACTTATCCCATGGGGAGTAATGACTTCACATCTAAGAAGTAGAGGTAGTAAATTTATCGAAGGTTAGCAAGCATTGTATTGGTCATTTGGACAATTCATGAAAGAATATTGAAGGAAGAGATATTTCACATATAAATATACTATCATAGACATCTTTTATAATTGTGAGCACTCATTAAGTATGACATGCTAAAGAGTTGATGTTGGACAAGGAAGACAATGTAATGGGTTATGTTTTCTCGCATCTCAGTTAAAGTATATTGTCATGGATCATTCAAACATGTTGAGCTTGCCTTTCCCCCTCGTGCTAGCCAAAATTCCTAGCACCAAGTAGAGATACTACTTGTGCTTCCAAATATCCTTAAACCCAGTTTTTCCATGAGAGTCCACCATACCTACCTATGGATTGAGTAAGATCCTTCAAGTAAGTTGTCATCGGTGCAAGCAATAAAAATTTCTCTCTAAATATGTATGATCTATTAGTGTGAAGAAAATAAGCTTTATACGATCTTGTTATGGAAGCAATAAAAGCGACGCACTGCATAATGAAGGTCCATATACAAGTGGCAATATAAAGTGACGTTCTTTTGCATTAAGATTTTGTGCATCCAACCATAAAAGCGCATGACAACCTCTGCTTCCCTCTGCGAAGGGCCTATCTTTTACTTTATGCAAGAGTCAAGGTGATCTTCACCTTTCCCTTTTTCATTTTATCCTTTGGCAAGCACCTCGTGTTGGAAAGATCCTGATATATATATATATATATATATATATATATGTATGTATATATATATATATATATCCAATTGGATGTAAGTTAGCATGAAATATTATTGTTGACATCACCCAAAGGTGAATATGTTGGGAGGCAACACTATAAGCCCCTACCTTTCTTAGTGTCCGATTAAAACTCCATAACCATAAGTATCACGTGAGTGTTAGCAATTGTAGAAGACTATATGAAGTTGAGTATGTGAAGTTTGCTAAATCAAAGCTCTGACATAGACCCTTCCTGAAAATAGGATGAATTGCAATTGTTTGATGACTAAGAATGAAGTTTGCTAGTTTTCAAGAAAGTTTATGGTCTATGCTTTAACATGTGAATAGCTTGTTACTTGATTATGAATAGTTTTATGAGATGAACTACTGTTATGACATATATTGATGCTAGTAAAGGTGATTGAAATTATCATTGATCAAACTTGTGCACCTCTAGCATTCACACTTCATAAATTCTTTCTTTTATCATTTACCTACTCGAGGACGAGCAGGAATTAAGCTTGGGGATGCTGATACGTCTCCAACGTATCTATAATTTATGAAGCATTCATGCTATTTTATTATCTGTTTTGAATGATTACCGGCTTTATTATACACTTTTATATTACTTTTGGGACTAACCTATTAACCGGAGGCCCAGCCCATATTGTTGTTTTATTGCCTGTTTCAGTATTTCGAAGAAAAGGAATAGCAAATGGAGTCCAAACGGAATGAAACCTTCGGCAACATGATTTTTGGAAAGATTATGATCCAGGAGACTTGGAGTGCAAGCCGGGGGGTCATCCAGGAAGCCACGAGACAGAGGGGCCCGCCCACCACCCCTGGGCGCGCCCTACCCTCTCGTGGGCCCCTCGAGGCTCCCCCGACCGACTTCTTTCGCCTATATAAGCCTACTTACCCTAAAAACATCGAATATCAAGATAGATCGGGAGTTCCGCCGCCGCAAGCCTCTGTAGCCACCAGAAACCTCTCAGGAGCCCTTCCCGGCACCCTGCCGGAGGGGGGATCCTTCACCGGTGGCCATCTTCATCATCCCGGCGCTATCCATGACGAGGAGGGAGTAGTTCACCCTCGAGGCTGAAGGTATGTACCAGTAGCTATGTGTTTGATCTCTCTCTCTCTCTCGAGTTCTCTCTCGTGTTCCCTCTATGGCACGATCTTGATGTATCCCGAGCTTTGCTATTATATTGGATCTTATGATGTTTCTCCCCCTCTACTCTCTTGTGATGAATTGAGTTTTCCCTTTGAAGTTATCTTATCGGATTGAGTCTTTTAATGATTTGAGAACACTTGATGTATGTCTTGCCGTGCTTATTTGTGGTGACAATGGGATATCATGTGCCACTTGATGTATGTTGTGGTGACCAACTTGCGGGTTCCGCCCATGAACCTATGCATAGGGGTTGTCACACGTTCTTGTCTTGACTCTTCGGTAGAAACTTTGGGGCACTCTTTGAAGTACTTTGTGTTGGTTGAATAGATGAATCTGAGATTGTGTGGTGCATATCGTATAATCATGCCCACGGATACTTGAGGTGACAATGGAGTATCTAGGTGACATTAGGGTTTTGGTTGATTTGTGTCTTAAGGTGTTATTCTAGTACGAACTCTTGAATAGATTGATCTGAAAGAATAACTTTGAGGTGGTTTCGTACCCTACCATAATCTCTTCGCTTGTTCTCCGCTATTAGTGTCTTTGGAGTGACTCTTTGTTGCATGTTGAGGGATTGTTATATGATCTATCTATGTTATTATTGTTGAGAGAACTTGCACTAGTGAAAGTATGAACCCTATGCCTTGTTTCCTACCATTGCAATACCGTTTACGCTCGCTTTTGCCATTAGTTACCTTGCTGTTTTTATAATTTCAGATTACAAATACCTTTATCTACTATCCATATTGCACTTGTATCACCATCTCTTCGCCGAACTAGTGCACCTATACAATTTACCATTGTATTGGGTGTGTTGGGGACACAAGAGACTCTTTGTTATTTGGTTGCAGGGTTGTTTGAGAGAGACCATCTTCATCCTATGCCTCCTACGGATTGATAAACCTTAGCTCATCCACTTGAGGGAAATTTGCTACTGTCCTACAAACCTATGCACTTGCAGGCCCATCAACGTCTACAAGAAGATGGTTGTGTAGTAGACATCATTATATTACCCGTTTTGGATATTTATGGGCTTTACTTTACACTTTTATATCATTTTTGGGACTAACCTACTAACCGGATGCCCATCCCGAATTGCTGTTTTTTGCCTATTTCAGTGTTTTGAAGAAAAGGAATATCAAACGGAGTCCAAACAGAATGAAACCTTCGGGAGCGATCTTTTTGGAACAAACGCAATCCAGGAGACTTGGAGTGGACGTCAAGAAGCAGCCGAGGCAGCCACGAGGGTGCCTGGCACGCCCCAGGGGGTGGGCGCGCCCCCCACCCTTGTGGGCCCCTTGTGGCTCCCCTACGTACCCCGAAAACATCCAGGAGCACCACAAAAACCTATTTCCACTGCCTCAACCTTCTATAACCGCGAGATCCCATCTTGGAGCCTTCGCCGGCGCTCCACCGGAGGGGGAATCGACCATGGAGGGCTTCTACATCAACACCATAGCCTCTCCGATGAGTTGTGAGTAGTTTACCACAGACCTTCGGGTCCATAGTTATTATCTAGATGACTTCTTCTCTCTCTTTGAATCTCAATACAATGTTCTCCCCGATCTTCTTGGAGATCTGTTCGATGTAACTCTTTTTGCGGTGTGTTTGTCGAGATCCGATGAATTGTGGGTTTATGATCAAGTTTATCTATGAGAAATATTTGAATCTCCTCTGGATTCTTTTATGTATGATTGGTTATCTTTGCAAGTCTCTTCGAATTATCAGTTTGGTTTGGCCTACTAGATTGATATTTCTTGCAATGGGAGAAGTGCTTAGCTTTGGGTTCAATCTTGTGGTGTTCTTTCCGAGCGACAGTAGGGGCAGCAAGGCACGTATTGTATTGTTGCCATCGAGGATAAAAAGATGGGGTTTATACCATATTGTTTGAGTTTATCCCTCTACATCATGTCATCTTGCCTAATGCGTTACTCTGTTCTTATGAACTTAATACTCTAGATGCATGCTGGATAGCGGTCGATGTGTGGGGTAATAGTAGTAGATGGAGGATCATTTCGGTCTACTTGTCGCAGACGTGATGCCTATATACATGATCATGCCTAGATATTCTCGTAACTATGCACTTTTCTATGAATTGCTCGACAGTAATTTGTTTACCCACCGTAATACTTATGCTATCTTGAGAGAAGCCACTAGTGAAACCTATGGCCCCCAGGTCTATCTTTTATCATATAAGTTTCCAATCTACTTTATTTTGCAACCTTTACTTTCCAATCCATATCATAAAAATACCAAAAATATTTATCTTATCTTATTATCTCTATCAGATCTCACTTTCGCAAGTTACCGTGAAGGGATTGACAACCCCTTTATCGCGTTGGTTGCGAGGTTCTTGTTTGTTTGTGTAGGTACGAGGGACTTGTGAGGAGCCTCCTATTGGATTGATACCTTAGTTCTCAAAAACTGAGGGAAATACTTACGCTACTTTATTGCATCACCCTTTCCTCTTCAAGGGAAAACCAACGCAGTGCTCAAGAGGTAGCAAGAAGGATTTCTGGCGCCGTTGCTGGGGAGGTCTTCGCTCAAGTCAAGACATACCAAGTACCCATCACAAACTCATCTCCCTCGTATTACATTATTTGCCATTCGCCTCTCGTTTTCCTCTCCCCCACTTCACCCTTGCCGTTTTATTCGCCCTCTGTTTTTCGTTTGCCTCTTTTTCGCTTGCCTCTTGTGTGCTTGTGTGTAGGATTGCTTGTCACGATGGCTCAAGATAATACTAAATTGTGTGACTTTTCCAATACCGACAATAATGATTTCCTTAGCACTCCGATTGCTCCTCTTAATGATGTTGAATCTTGTGAAATCGATGCTGCTTTGTTGAATCTTGTTATGAAAGATCAATTCTCCGGCCTTCCTAGTGAAGATGCCGCTACTCATTTAAACAACTTTGTTGATTTGTGTGATATGCAAAAGAAGAAAGATACGTATAATGGTATTTTTAAATTGAAGTTATTTCCGTTTTCACTTAGAGATCGTGCTAAAACTTGGTTTTTGTCTTTGCCTAAAAATAGTATTGATTCTTGGAATAAGTGCAAAGATGCTTTTATCTCTAAGTATTTTCCTCCTGCTAAGATCATCTCTCTTAGAAACGATATTATGAATTTTAAGCAACTTGATCATGAGCATGTTGCCTAATCTTGGGAGAGGATGAAATTAATAATTCTCAATTGCCCTACACATGGATTAAATTTATGGATGATCATACAAATTTTTTATGCCGGATTGAATTTTGCTTCTAGAAATCTTTTAGATTCGGCCGCGGGAGGCACTTTATAGAAATCACTTTAGGAGAAGCTACTAAACTCCTAGATAATATTATGGTTAATTATTCTCAATGGCACACCGAAAGATCTACTAGTAAAAAAGTTCATGCGATAGAAGAAATTAATGTTTTGAGTGGGAAGATGGATGAACTTATGAAATTGTTTGCTACTGAGAGTGCTCCTATTAATCCCAATGATATGCCTTTGTCTACTTTGATTGAGAATAATAATGAATCTATGGATGTGAATTTTGTTGGTAGGAATAATTTTGGTAACAATGCTTATAGAGGAAACTTTAATCCTAGACCGTTTCCTAGTAATTCCTCTAATAATTATGGTAATTCCTACAATAACTCTTATGGAAATTTTAATAAGATGCCATATGATTTTGAGAATCTCTACTCCTAATGGAGCAGTTGGTAGTCTCCGCCGTTCAATTTTCGTGCCACCTATCATGGTTTTTTTGTCCCACCTTCGCTGGTTTTTTTGTAGATTTTTTTGTCCCCTCCCCCACTTCATCGGTTTATTTTCACGTCACCCTCTCACACAACGAAAAAACTGAACGGATCAGAACTTTCCATATTGACGCAAATTATTTAGTAATGTCTTTATGTAAAAGAATCAATTACAATCAATCTCTAAAGATCAAATCTAAATTAATTAATCTTCATAACGTTTGTTTCCTCCCGAATCACATCCATAACTTTCCTTCCTTGTTTGGGCAGAAACTGTTTGGTAGCAGAGATTAGGAAGCTTCCTATGAGCGTAGTAATAGGAAGTATTCTTTTTCTTGATGATTCGTTTCCATGCATGATGATAGTTAATTAGGCCAACATTCACCACTATTTATCAACGTCATCAATCGTATCCATTCCTACCATTTTTAAGGGAATCCGCTTGCTATGTCTTTTTTAAGGGATCCGCTCGCTACGTCGTCATCGCACGTTATTTTCACAAGCAATTCCCCTAAAAATACACAGCGCCCTACCTCGACTTCCCTACCTGGCCGCTGCCACCGCCGCCCACTGATCTCGTCGCCTCCCGGCAATCCCCTCCTCCCTCCCATAGCTCGAACGACCCACTTTTTTGGCCACGAGCACCGCCTGCCTCTTCGCCCATGCGTCGCCCCTCCTATTCACCATAGCCACGAGCACCATCCGAGACGGACCCGCGGCGCCTCCACAGATGCGGTGGAGACACCATATCCAGTGGAGACGGCGGTGTAAATCTTCTCCCACTCTGCTCCTTCCCCTGGTTACCGGCCTGCTCCACGTCCCCTCTGCGTCGTGTGGATCTGCTCATGTGCAGTAGTAAACTTTATTTAGGTAGAACTGTTCTTCTAGGCCTTTTTTGTTACTTTCAAATTAACTTTTTGAGCCAATGCTTACGGCATGAAGTATTACCTAGAGTTCCTTAATCAATCTGCTTGTCCATCGTTTTATTTGGTCCAATTACTATCAGCAAGAACGCATTGTGAAACTGTTAGCATATGAATGTGTGCTCTTCCTGCAATAATAACATTTGCAATGTAAGGGCCGAGGCACACCCATGCATCAGGATGATGTGCACCACGTGGGAAGTAATACTAATATGGCCTAAGTGGATAATGAAATATCCAAAGATACACTTGACTGGATCAATTTTTTTCTCTGGAATTTTTCCTCATGATGCGCAGATGTAGATGCTATGTTTTTAAAATTTCAAATCACCTATGCATGCCAATGTGATTCTTATCCTTTTCATTAGACAGTGTGTTCCCATCAATCCATCCATGCACCGAACTGATTTTTTTACTCTGTTCAAGTTGCAGTTACGAACGAGTAGCATATGTATGCACTGAACTACTTGCATAAGACAGTGAAATACTTCTTACTCGCGTGAGTGGAATTTTGGAATAGAGAAAGAACATACAACAGAGATCACGTAATTAATTGATTACATAAACCGAGATCGCGTAAAACAAGTTTGATAGGTCCGTTGCATCGCACGGGCATTTTTGCTATATGTACTAACAGATTCTATTTATTTCCTTTGATCGACCAATACTCCTATGTCCTATGTAGGTAAGAAGGAAAGAAAACCTAATGGTACAACCGGCAAAACAGTCAACAGCGAGCTTCATCGCCGCGTACGCGTCGTAGTACCTGGCCATCACCAGCTGGGGCATCGAGGACTTAACGCTGGTGAAGAAGGCGTGGGTATTGATAGAGCTCCAGGAATCTGCCCTTTGTCTTTCCCGCCGTCTTCACCATTGGTCCCCGGGTGACTACCCTGGAACTCGGCAACGCAACCAAGGCGACACGGTCCGGGTTGGTTCGGTCCCTCATCGAGCCACCATTTGGACCGGCCAACCACCACCGGCGTCAACATGCTGGGCCATCAGCGAGGTGGGCTGCGTGTGCGGGTGCTGTGGCGAGGTGGTGGACATGCGGGAGCACCAACGATGAGGTCGGTGATGTGCCGCGGCAAGTGCACGGCTGTTAGCCATGAACCTTCCGTAGCTGTTTTTTTCATGAGCCCATGTTTTTTTGTGTTCGGGCCTTGCCATAATTAGCGGAATAACCATGAAAAAAACATGACGTTCAGTTTGTTGTCAAATGGTGCCGTGATTTTTGTATCAATCCATGTTTCTCTTGTACTTCCTATTTCCTGTTCGACTGAATAGAAGTGCAGAAAGTGAACACACCAACACGATTGAAAGCAGTCATATTCAGTTATAGAGGTATACATTTATACAAGATATACACATGCAAGTGCGGCAAGTAACCCAACTAACTCCTGAGCTGACCTTGCTAATCCTTTACTCGCGATAAAGACGCAGACGATAAGGAAGGGTTGTTACGGAGAGAGCAATGGGAGAGAGAGAATCACGTGGCAGCAGGTGGACCTGAACATATGCTTCAACAAGGAAAACGGCAGCATAGGATCATGGTGCGTGATTATAGGCGGAGGTTATTAGATCTCACGCAGAAAGCATGGCTGAGTGATTCTCGCATGATCCGAAGTTCACACCGAATCGATCGTTTTCCCCAGTTGATGGCCTGCATGTGTGTTGTGCTAAAACGATCGCTGCCATGGCAGCGAACCTCGTAGCTAGAACGCTGCCAGCGCCAAGTTGAGAACTCGAGATCGTCAGTGGTGCATGCACGACAGCGGTGGGGAGAGGCTATGGTGCATGGGGAGGAGAGAAAAGAAGGAGAGGGGAAGCTTGGGGACATGGTAGTTTACCCGGGGGCTGCCGGTCAGCACGCTGAGAACGAATGGCGGCGACAGTCACATTTTTTCTTAGTCCTCTTAGTCGGACTGGTTGAAGACCAGACCGGATCGGATGACAATTTTCCAGGCCGATTTTAGCAGGCCGGATCATCCATTTTCTCTAACAAGCCAGGACCAAGCGTGTCAAACATCGATTGAGCCACGAGTGGTATGTCCAGCCCCGCCCACCGTCGAAGCGAAGCTCCTACTCCACGTGAAGTTGATCGCGGTGTTGCACTCATACGGTAGGAGCCACGGGCACGACATGGTGAAGGGCTAAAGGGCTGATTGAGGGTGAGACCCGAATGCTGGTGGCGCAGCTAACCATGGACGAGATCTTCACCTGCACCAAAAAGTTCAAGCAGGAGGTGTTCAGCAGCGTGCAGAAGGAGCTGGACCAATTCGGCCTCTTCATCTACAATGCCACCGTGAAGTAGCTGCATGAGTACTTCTCCTACCTCGGCGAGAAGACACAACAGGAGGCAGCAAGCAGGGCATATGAGCGTAGTAATAGGAAGTATTCTTTTTCTTGATAATTCGTTTCCATGCATGATGATAGTAAATTAGGCCAACATTCACCACTATTTATCAACGTCATCAATCATATCCATTCCTACCACTTTTAAGGGAATCCGCTCGCTACGTCTTTTTTAAGGGATCCGCTCGCTACGTTGTCGTTGCACGTTATTTTCACAAGCAATTCCCCTAAAAAAACACAGCGCCCTACCTCGACTTCCCTGCCTTGATGCCGCTACCGCCGCCCACCGATCTTGCCGCCTCCCGGCGATCCCCTCCTCCCACCCGCAGCTTGAACGACCCACTTTTTTGGCCACGAGCACTGCCTGCCTCTTCGCCCATCCTCTTCACCATAGCCATGAGCACCATCCGAGACGGAGCCGCGGCGCCTCCACAGATGCGGCGGAGACACCATATCTAGTGGAGACGGCGGTGTAAATCTTCTCCCACTCTGCTTCTTCCCCTGGTTACCGGCCTGCTCCACGTCCCCTCTGCTTCGTGTGGATCTGCTCATGTGCAGCAGTAAACTTTATTTAGGTAGAACTATTCTTCTAGGCCTTTTTTTGTTACTTACAAATTAACTTTTTGAGCCAATGCTTACGGCATGAAGTATTACCTAGAGTGATTCCTTAATCAATCTGCTTGTCCATCGTTTCATTTGGTTCAATTACTATCAGCAAGAACGCATCATGAAACTATTAGCTTATGAATGTGTGCTCTTCGTGCAATAATAACATTTGCAATGTAAGGGCCGAGGCACACCCATGCATCAGGATGATGTGCACCACGTGGGAAGTAATGCTAATATGGCCTAAGTGGATAATGAAATATCAAAAGATACACTTGACTGGATCATTTTTTTTCTCTGGAATTGTTCCTCATGATGCGCAGATGTAGATGCTATACTTTTAAAATTTCAAATCACCTATGCATGCCAATGTGATTCTTATCCTTTTCATTAGACAGTGTGTTCCCATCAATCCATCCATGCACCAAACCGATTTTTTTACTCTGTTCAGCTTGCAATTACGAATGAGTAGCATATGTATGCAGTGAACTACTTGCATAAGACAGTGAAATACTTCTTACTCGCGTGAGTGGAATTTTGGAATAGAGAAAGAACATACAACAGAGATCACGTAATTAATTGATTACATAAACCGAGATCACGTAAAACAAGTTTGATAGGTCTGTTGCATCACACGGTTATTTTTGCTATATGTACTAACAGGTTCTCTTTATTTCCTTTAATGAGTTAATACTCCTATGTCCTATGTAGGTAAGAAGGAAAGAAGACCTAATGGTACAGCCGGCAAAACAGTCAACGGCGAGCTTCATCGCTGCGTACGCGTCGTAGTACCTGGCCATCACCGGCTGGGGCATCGAGGACTTAACGCTGGTGAAGAAGGCGTGGGTATTGGTAGAGCTCCAAGAAGCTGCCCTTCGTCCTGGCCGTCTTCACCATCGGTCCCCGGGTGACCACCCTGGAACTCGGCGACGCTACCAAGGTGACACGGTCCAAGTTGGTTCAATCCCTCATCGAGCCACCATTTGGACGGCCAACCACCACCGGCGTCAACATGCTGGGGCAGCAGCGAGGTGGGCTATGTGTGCGGGTGTTGTGGTGAGGTGGTGGACATGCGGGAGCGCCAGCGATGAGGTCGGTGATGTGCCGCGGCAAGTGCGCGGCTGTTAGCCATGAACCTTCCATAGAAATTTTTTCATGAGCCCATGTTTTTTTGTGTTCGGGCCTTGCCATAATTAGTGGATTAACCATGAAAAAAACATGACGTTCAGTTTGTTGTCAAATGGTGCCATGATTTTTGGATCAAGCCATGTTTCTCTTGTACTTCCTATTTCCAGTTCGACTGAATAGAAGTGGAGGAAGTGAACGCACCAACACGACTGAAAGCAGTCATATTCAGTTATAGAGGTATACATTTATACAAGATATACACAGGCAGGTGCTGCTAGTAACCCAACTAACTCCTGAGCTGACCTTGCTAATCCTTTACTCGTGATAAAGACGCGGACGATAAGGAAAGGTTGTTACGGAGAGAGCAATGGGAGAGAGAGAATCACGTGGCGGCAGGTGGACCTAAACATATGCTTCAACAAAGAAAACGGCAGCGTAGGATCGTGGTGCGTGATTATAGGCGGAGGCTATTAAATCTCACGCAGAAATCATGGCTGGGCGATTCTCGCACGATCCGAAGTTCACACCCAATTGACTGTTTTCCCCAGTTGATGGCCTGCATGTGTGTTGTGCTAAAACGGTCGCTGCCATGGCAGCGAACCCTGCAGCTAGAACGCTGCCAGCGCCAAGTTGAGAACACGAGATTGTCAGTGGTGCATGCACGACAGCGGTGGCGAGAGGCTATGGTGCATGGGGAGGAGAGAAAAGAAGGAGAGGGGAAGCTTGGGGACATGGTAGTTTACCCGGGGGCTGCCGGTCGGCATGCTGAGAACGAATGGCGGCGGCAGTCACATTTTTTCTCAGTCCTCTTGGTTGGACCGGTTGAATACCAGACCGGATCGGACCGACAATTTTCCAGGCCGATTTTACTAGACCAGATCAACCATTTTATCTAACAAGCCAGGACTGAGCGTGTCAAACACCGATTGAGCCACGAGCGGTACGTCCAGCCCTGCCCCCGTTGAAGCGAAGCTCCTACTCCACGTGAAGTTGATCACGCTGTTGCACTCGTACGGTAGGAGCCACGGGAACGACATGGTGAAGGGATAAAGGGCTGATCAAGGGGGAGACCCGGATGCTGGTGGCGCAACTAACCATGGACGAGATCTTCACCTGCACCAAAAAGTTCAAGCAGGAGGTGTTTAGCAGCGTGCAGAAGGAGCCGGACCAATTCGGCCTCTTCATCTACAATGCCACCGTGAAGCAGCTGGTGGACGTGCCGGGGCATGAGTACTTCTCCTACCTCGGCGAGAAGACACAACAGGAGGCAGCGAGCAGGGACAAGGTGAATGTTTATGGAGGGGGATGGCCTCACGTGCCAGAACGCCACCAAGGTGGACGCCGAGAACAAGGTTCTCTCTGTGCGGCAGCAGGGCGAGTCGCTCAAGGAGAATGCCAAGGTCAAGGCGGAGGTGCGGGTGTTTGAGAACACTAGGAAGGCCGTGAACGCCGCCTCAATGACTGAACTCGCCATGAAGGGGAAGGCTGGGACTGGCAGGCCAAGGTCGCTGAGGTTGAGGCCGCCAAGGCTATCGCCATCCGCGAGGCCGAGCTGCAGATGGAGGTTAAGACGAAGAACATGCTCTGCCAAACTGACAAGCTCAAGGTCGAGCAGCTCAGCAAGTCCACAGTACACTATGATCCACAGGTTGGTTATGCAATAAGCATGTATAAAAATATAGTACTAGGGACAAGAGAAATTCATACTTATTGACCTCAGCATTTTATATTTTGTAGGTTCAAGAATCGAACACGCTCTTCTACAGCTGGCAGAAGGCGGCAGAAACGACATTGTATAAGGAGATGAAGGCGGCGGTGAGGTGAAGCGGCCGAGCAAAAACACATGCATGTCTTGATATGGGAGGAAAGGGAGGGAGTTAAGGTGAGGGTTACCGGTGCAACATGCCACACGTGGAAAGGGATGAAGAGATGACCTTGAGTAGGGAAGTGAGCTCGGTCCATAGCATGGGTCAGAATAGAGGAAGGTTGATCCATGGTTTGGCCAAATGGGTGATGAGCGAGGGAGAAGTAGAAGGCCCCCTCTCATATCTTGGTGCGCAAGCAAGTCTGTCGAGGTGGAAGAAGCCTGTCATTTCATGACGGCGTTGGTGACCTTGGCGTGATGTTGTTCGCCAGTTTGTGGGCGGATGAGGCAACCATTTGGTCCCTCGATCCCCCCTTTACTAATTTTGGTGAGAAGAGGGGAGGGATGAAAGGGTGGAGGGGTGGGAGATGAGGTCGCCGATTCTGTTGGTTGTGGGGGCGAGGGCGGAGAGAGGAGAGTGAGCGACGCGGGTGAAGTCTATGGATCTAGAGAGGGAGGGGAACAAGAGAGTCAGTGGTGCGGAGAGGGAGTGGATAGAGTGCGGTCATACGGGAGAGGACAACAAGTCGTATAGGAGGGGTATAATGGGAATATCATAAAAGTAAAGCTTTATTTATACCTGTACATTATATATATTCAGAATAGCATAAACTATTTTCTCAATAAATTACTTAAAAATATCCAAGAAATTATGGATGACCGACTATCATTATATAGAGGGGAAATCCGTTCTTTGCTCATGGAGAAATGTAACATAGTTTTTTATGGGCAATATACCACATACCCTAAATAGTAGATATTCGTGAGAATAACCATCAACATGTGATTTAGAGGTGAGCCTAAAATTGTTAAAATTGGCATGCCACTCAATCTACTAGAAACTGCTCATTTCTAGCATTTGTCCAATTAATATATTTTTTCCATACCACCATCATAAAAAATTATTCTAATCTTTGTTTATATTAGAATACCTTTGTAGGTCATAAAAACTGATGGATTTGATTGTGCTTCGGAGATGTCGACTGACAAAGACCCTGATGTAACGATGACGAAGGGGGATAAGAATTCAACGAGTTTTACACAACCAAAAGAGGTGCATGCAAATAATTGTTCTTCTTTGTATGTATGTTGCACATGATATAATACTCAAAAGGTATATTTCTATATACATATTTAATTTTGTAGAATATGAGAGAGATGGAGATGGATTATGTCGGGGTTCAAAAATAAATCCATTTAGAGGGTTTTTGGGGCGACGTCATTGGAAGCGGACAAAAATTCACCATGTGTTATACAACAAAAAGATGTGCAAGTGATGATATCCCACAACAACGACGCACTCAAAATAAAGCAAACCGGGTGGAATTACAATAAATGTTTATGGCAACATTTATTTCCAACTGGTATTCCAATGAGTAAGTTCAATGATATTCACATAACTCAAGGAAAATATTTCAAAAGCCCGTAGCAACGCACGGGCATTCTACTAGTAGTGTTAAATAATTTATGATCTCTCAAAAGAATTTCAATGCTTTGCTTGAAGAAAAATTGCTTAAAGTTGATGAATTGGCTAGAAACATTGATAGACTTTCTATTGATGTTGATTCTTTGAAACTTAGATCTATTTCACCTAAGCATGATATCAATGAGTCTCTCAAAGCAATGAGAATTTCTATTGATGAGTGCAAAGAAAGAACCGCTAGGATGCATGCTAAGAGAGATTGCTTTGTAAAAGCATGTTCTTCTAGTTTCCATGAAAATAATGATGACGATCTAAAAGTTATTGATGTGTCCCCTATTAAATATTTGTTTTTCAATATGAATCTTGATAATGATGGGACTGTAGATGAGTCAACTTTAGTTAAAAGGCGTCCCAATGATTCGGAGTTTCTAGATCTTGATGCTAAATTTGGTAAAAGTGGGATTGGAGAGGTCAAAACTTTACATAGCATTGAACCCACTATTATGGATTTCAAGGAATTTAATTATGATAATTGTTTTTTAATAGATTGTATTTCCTTGTTGCAATCCGTGTTGAATTCTCCTCATGTTTATAGTCAAAATAAAGCTTTTACCAAACATATCGTTGATGCTTTGATGCAATCTTATGAAGAAAAACTTGAATTGGAAGTTTCTATACCTAGAGAACTTTATGATGAGTGGGAACCTACTATTAAAATCAAAATTAAAGATCATGAATGCTATGCTTTGTGTGATTTGGGTGCTAGTGTTTCCACGATTCCAAAAACTTTATGTGATGTGCTAGGTTTCCATGAATTTGATGATTGCTCTTTAAACTTGCACCTTGCAGATTCCACTATTAATAAACCTATGGGAAGGATTAATGATGTTCTTATTGTTGCAAATAGGAATTATGTGCCCATAGATTTTATCGTTCTTGATATAGATTGCAATCTTTCATGTCCTATTATTGTTGGTAGACCTTTCCTTAGAATGATTGGTGTAATCATTGATATGAAGGAAGGAAATATTAGATTCCAATTTCCATTAAGGAAAGGCATGGAACACTTTCCTAGAAAGAAAATCAAATTACCTTATGAATCTATCATGAGAGCCACTTATGAATTGAATACCAAAGATGGCAATACTTAGATTTATTCTCGCTTTTATGCCTAGCTAGGGGCGTTAAACGATAGCGCTTGTTGGGAGGCAACCCAATTTTATTTTTGTTCCTTGATTTTTGCTTCTGTTTAGTAATAAATAAATCATGTAGCTTCTGTTTATATGTGGTTTTATGTTTTAATTAGTTTTTGTGCCAAGTAGAACCTATAGGATAACCTACGATGATAGTTAATTTGATTTTGCTGAAAAACAGAAACTTTTGCACGCACGAGAATAATTTTAATAAATCACAGAAACGTGCTATTTAGTTGATTATTTTTTCAGTAGATCAATAGATAAATTTCCTAGGACTTTATATTTTGTAGGATTTTTAGAGTTCCAGAAGTATTCGAAAGTTACAGATTGCTACAGACTGTTCTGTTTTTGACAGATTCTGTTTTTCGTGTGTTGTTTGCTTATTTTGATGAATCTATGGCTAGTATCGGGGGGTATGAACCATAGAGAAGTTGGAATACAGTAGGTTTAACAACAATATAAATAAATAAAGAGTTCATTACAGTACCTTAAGTGGTGGTTTTTCTTGCTTGCACTAACGAAGCTTATGAGATTTCCTGTTGAGTTTTGTGTTGTGAAGTTTTCAAGTTTTGGGTAAAGATTTGATGGACTATGGAATAAGGATTGGGAAGAGCATAAGCTTGGGGATGCCCATGGCACCCCAAGATAATTCAAGGACAACAAAAAGCCTAAGCTTGGGGATGCCCCGGAAGGCATCCCCTCTTTCGTCTTCATCTATCGGTAACTTTACTTGGAGCTATATTTTTATTCGCCACATGATATGTGTTTTGCTTGGAGCATCTTGTATGATATGAGTCTTTGCTTTTTATTTTACCACAATCATCCTTGATGTACACACCTTTTGGGAGAGACACAACATGATTCGGAATTTATTAGAATACTCTATGTGCTTCACTTATATCTTTTGAGCTAGATAATTTTGCTCTAGTGCTTCACTTATATCTTTTTAGAGCACGGCGGTGGTTTTATTTTGTAGAAATTATTGATCTCTCATGCTTCACTTATATTATTTTGAGAGTATTTTAGAACAGCATGGTATTTGCTATGGTTATGAAATTGGTCCTAGAATGATGGGCATCCAAGTTGGGTATAATAAAAACTATCATAGAAAGTGAATTGGATGCTATGATCAACTTGATGCATGATAATTGTTTTGAGATATGAGGAGGGTGATATTAGAGTCATGCTAGTTAAGTAGTTGTGAATTTGAGGAATACCTGTGTTGAAGTTAGTGATTCCCGTAGCATGCACGTATGGTGAACCGCTTTGTGATGAAGTTGGAGCATAATTTATTTATTGATTGTCTTCCTTATGAGTGGCGGTCGGGGACGAGCGATGGTCTTTTCCTACCAATCTATCCCCCTAGGAGCATGCATGTAGTACTTTAATTCAATGACTTGTAGATTTTTGCAATAAGTATATGTGTTCTTTATGACTAATGTTGAGTCCATGGATTATACGCACTCTTACACTTCCACCATTGCTAGTCTCTCTTGTGCCGCGTAACTTTCGCCGGTACCATACACCCACCATATACCTTCCTCAAAACAGCCACCATACCTACCTATTATGGCATTTCCATAGCCATTCCGAGATATATTGCCATGCAACTTTCCACCATTACGTTTATTATGACACGCTCCATCATTGTCATATTGCTTTTGCATGATCATGTAGTTGACATCATATTTGTGGCAAAGCCACCTTCATAATTCTTTCATACATGTCACTCTTGATTCATTGCATATCCCGGTACACCGCCGGAGGCATCCACATAGAGTCATATTTTGTTCTAAGTATTGAGTTGTAATCTTGAGTTGTAAGTAAGTAAAAGTGTGATTATCTTCATTATTAGAGCATTGTCCCAAGTGAGGAAAGGATGATGGAGACTATGATTCCCCCACAAGCTGGGATGAGACTTCGCACTTTACAAAAAAATAAAAGAGGCCAAAGAAGCCCAAATAAAAAAAGAGGCCAAAGAATCCAACCAAAAAATGAGAGAAAAAGAGAGAAGGGACAATGTTACTATCCTTTTTCCACACTTGTGCTTCAAAGTAGCACCATGATCTTCATGATAGAGAGTCTCCTATGTTGTCACTTTCATATACTAGTGGGAATTTTTCATTATAGAACTTGGCTTGTATATTCCAATGATGGGCTTCCTCAAAATGCCCTAGGTCTTCGTGAGCAAGCAAGTTGGATGCACACCCACTTAGTTTCTTTTTGAGCTTTCATACACTTATAGCTCTAGTGCATCCGTTGCATGGCAATCCCTACTCACTCACATTGATATCTATTAATGGGCATCTCCATAGCCCATTGATACGCCTAGTTGATGTGAGACTATCTTCTCCCTTTTTGTCTTCTCCACAACCACCATTCTATTCCACATATAGTGATATGTCCATGGCTCATGCTCATGTATTGCGTGAAAGTTGAAAAAGTTTGAGAACACTAAAGTATGAAACAATTGCTTGGCTTGTCATCGGGGTTGTGCATGATTAAATACTTTGTGTGATGAAGATAGAGCATAGCCAGACTATATGATTTTGTAGGGATAGCTTTCTTTAGCCATGTTATTTTGAGAAGACATGATTGCTTTGTTAGTATGCTTGAAGTATTATTGTTTTCATGTCAATATGAACTTTTATCTTGAATCATTTAGATCTGAACATTCATGCCACAATAAAGAGAATTACATTGAGAAATACGCTAGGTAGCATTCCACATCAAAAATTCTGTTTTTATCATTTACCTACTCGAGGACTAGCAGGAATTAAGCTTGGGGATGCTTGATACGTCTCCAACGTATCTATAACTTTTGATTGTTCCATGCTATTATATTATCCTTTTTGGATGTTTATGGGCTTTACTTTACACTTTTATATCATTTTTGGGACTAACCTACTACCCGGAGGCCCAGTCCGAATTGCTGTTTTTTTGCCTATTTCAGTGTTTCGAAGAAAAGGAATATCAAGCGGAGTCCAAACGGAATGAAACCTTCGGGAGCGATCTTTTTGGAACAAACACAATCCAGGAGACTTGGAGTGGACGTCAAGAAACAGCCGAGGCACCCGCAAGGGTGCCTGGCGCGCCCTAGGGGGGTGCGCACGCCCCCACCCTCGTGGGCCCCCCTTGGCTCCCCTGACCGACTTCCTTCGCCTGTATATATCTACGTACCCCGAAAACATCCAGGAGCACCACAAAAACCTATTTCCACCGTTGCAACCTTCTGTATCCGCGAGATTCCATCTTGGAGCCTTCGCCGGCGCTCCGCCGGAGGGGGAATCAACCATGGAGGGCTTCTACATCAACACCATAGCCTCTCCGATGAGTTGTGAGTAGTTTACCTCAGACCTTCGGGTCCGTAGTTATTAGCTAGATGGCTTCTTCTCTCTCTCTTTGAATCTCAATACAATGTTCTCCTTGATCTTCTTGGAGATCTATTTGATGTAACTCTTTTTGTGGTGTGTTTGTCGAGATCCGATGAATTGTGGGTTTATGATCAAGTTTATCTATGAGAAATATTTGAATCTCCTCTGGATTCTTTTATGTATGATTGGTTATCTTTGCAAGTCTCTTTGAATTATCAGTTTGGTTTGGCCTACTAGATTGATCTTTCTTGCAATGGGAGAAGTGCTTAGCTTTGGGTTCAATCTTGTAGTGTCCTTTCCCAGTCACAGCAGGGGCAGCAAGGCACGTATTGTATCATTACCATCGAGGATAAAAAGATGGGGTTTATATCATATTGTTTGAGTTTATCCCTCTACATCATGTCATCTTGCCTAATGCGTTACTCTGTTCTTATGAACTTAATACTCTAGATGCCTGCTGGATAGTGGTCGATGTGTGGAGTAATAGTAGTAGATGCAGAATCGTTTCGGTCTACTTGTCGCAGACGTGATGCCTATATACATGATCATGCCTAGATATTCTCATAACTATGCACTTTTCTATCAATTGCTCGATAGTAATTTGTTCATCCACCATAATATTTATGCTATCTTGAGAGAAGCCACTAGTGAAACCTATGGCCCCCGGGTCTATCTTTTATCATATAAGTTTCCAATCTACTTTATTTTGCAATCTTTACTTTCCAATCCATATCATAAAAATACCCAAAATATTTATCTTATCTTATTATCTCTATCAGATCTCACTTTTGCAAGTTACCGTGAAGGGATTGACAACCCCTTTATCGTGTTGGTTGCGAGGTTCTTGTTTGGTTGTGTAGGTACGAGGGACTTGTGAGGAGTCTCCTACTGGATTGATTCCTTGGTTCTCAAAAACTGAGGGAAGTACTTACTCTACTTTGCTGCATCACCCTTTCCTCTTCAAGGGAAAACCAACGCCGTGCTCAAGAGGTAGCACTAATTATGGGACAAAAAATTAAAGAGAACATAATCTTCCACATCTTTATTTATTGGAAACCAGGTCCATCTTTGAAAGGATGTTGATATGAGGAAGCTGAAGTTGAATCATAGCAGAAAGAGAAGCCATTCAACCGCTAATGTATTTTGTGACATCACTGACAAACTATACCAAGAAAAACAAATAGATATTAGTCTGGGTTTTGAGTTCAGTGTTGTTGTAAAGGAAAAGTATATTAGTGATTCAAACCTGCGAATCCAAAAGGTACACAGCGCAAACAGTGAAATTTTTCCGTTTCAGATACTCAACAAAGTTACGCAGAACTAGAACATGAGTGAAGAGTTCAATCTGGCCTGCCAAAGCAAGATGTGGAACATTGGGTTAACTGCCTGCATGTAATGTTAACCAATCTAGTTATCTCAGATTTTTCATAAAATAAGACATATTACAGAACCACATAAGAGATAGGTAAAGATGGCACCATGTACACAGTAGTGCATAATTTTAAAATAGTAAGAAGTAAAAGGAAATTCATTACATTGGGGCCATATAGGTGGTAAGAATAGTAGGTGGCATGAAATAGTCCAACAAACTAACAAGATATAAACATGCATTAAGAATATTAACTGGACAATCAAACACAAGATAATCATCATCGAAGTAGTTTCCCAATTGTTCATCCAACCAATCATCCAAATTGTCTTCAAGGTGCCTAAGGGTTTCTTAAAGAAACAACAACTGCCAGCATAAGATCCTAAAATGA
Source organism: Triticum dicoccoides (assembly GCF_002162155.2). Taxonomy (NCBI): domain Eukaryota; kingdom Viridiplantae; phylum Streptophyta; class Magnoliopsida; order Poales; family Poaceae; genus Triticum; species Triticum dicoccoides. The sequence goes on along the minus strand of NC_041381.1, from coordinate 539,024,620 downwards.
TACTCCCTAGGTTCACCAATATAAGATGTTCTAGATTTTGTGAATCGGATGTATATAGACATGTTTTCGTGTGTTTGTTCACTCATTTCACTACATATGTAGTCCATACTAAAATATGCAAAACATCTTATATTTGTGAACGGAGGAAGTAGTTTTTATGCCAATATTCACACCATCTTTGAATTACATAAAATGACTTCAGCCAGATCCTAGATTACAAACAGAGTTCTTGATTCACTAATAAAATTCACAACATGGCAATGTCATTCAATCCAAAGTGTGAAAGGCGGCATCATGTAAATGACTTCAACAAATGGAGCAACAAACTGAAACTATAACTTAGAATGAAAGTATCTACTATCCGGATAACGAGCCTTGCTCCGGTGCACCCCCCTAACTCAATTTCCTAGGGGTATTCTTGACCCCGCCATATATTTTTTCTCCGGCCCGCCGCTACCCATATCCAAGCCCCATATAACCCATATAACCCATATGTATGTATACGGTGTCCTCCCGAAAAAAAAGATGACACGACCCCACGACCAGGTACGACCTACCGACAACCGATCCATCAATCATGCTGCTCCATCATTCACGTAGCTCCTCCACCATTCTGTTGAGGTTCTGTAGGATTAACAGCGGCGGCGATCTCATCGTCGGTGACCTCGTCCGAGAGCGCGCGCGGCACCGTCGTGAACCTCCTGCGCTCGCAGGTACCGCATCCCGTTTCCCCACATTTGTCTCACTCGCGGCAGCATCAAATGAACTGTTGCCGTTTTCGTCATATTGGTTAACCTAGTGGGGCTGGTAACCTAGCTTTCCGGTGGTCCAGGCCATCGCAGATCTTGTTCTCGTAGTGCTGCTCGTCGTGATACAAAGTGATCACGTGGTCTAAAGTGGGTTTCTTCTTTCTAGGGTTAACCTAGCGTCGGTTGCCGTCGGTTGTGTGCATGATGGCTCCGTTATTTGATGCAGCGACTTACCTAGGTATCCGGCGATCCAAAGTAATCACGACTGGTGCCGTGGGCTAGGTATCCGGTAGCGCATGTTATCACAGGTAGCGCTACTTCTCGCAATCCAAAGTGATCGCGTACTGGTGTCGTGGGCATCTTCCTTACTAGGGTCGACGTACCTTAACGCTGATGACCTGTGTGGAGAGGGGGGTGTCGGCGTTCTAGGAATGGGGGTCCCCAGACTTGCCTACCTGCGGCCTGCGGCGTGGCTCAGCGGTGGCCCAATACGGCCCATCTTCATCAACCCAAGTTCAAGACCCTCGTGAGGGGCCAAGCCTCGTGGGGCGGACGACACAAGGCCTCCTCAGGGGCGGCCTCACCAGGCAGGCTCACGAGGAGGCGGAGAGATCAAGGCAAGGGGTACCTCACGAGGTGCTCGTGATGCAAGCCATGACAATCAAGACCAGGCGGGCGCCAGACAGGCGCCAGCCTGCACAGTGTCCTTGTTTCCTCTTTGGTACAAAGGGGGCAAGCGCAGGCGCGGGGTACCGAGGCATTAGGCAAATGTTTCTATATCGGTGCAATGAGACCAAGAGCAGCAGAGCGGCAGGACGGAGGTCACCATGGAGCCCAAGATGGCGTCACCACCAGTGCCTTTGGCAGTCGAAGACCACCTTTAGTCAGGATAGCTTGTACTAGCTGTCCCCTTTCAAAATGGCCGTTGTTGTCTCCCTTCCCGCTCAATATTTGGGAAGAGGACCAGGGCCTCCATAAATAGAGATAACCACCACAGTAGAGAGGCATCTCATCTGAACCCCGACCGAATCCTTCCCAAGTAGAACACCACCACCACAAGAACACCCCTCGCGAGGCTGTTCTTCCTCTTACTGTTCATCATCAGTCCAAGAGGCAATCCACCACACCACACATAGGAGTAGGGTATTACACCACAATGATGGCCCGAACCTGTATAAATCTCGTGTCTCTTGTGTTGTTCATCGTGCTAGCTAGAATCGCGGCGAGGTTTTGGGGCGTGTTTCAGTAGGGAGAAGATCTTCGTGCACACCCTAGAATTTGAACCTTAAGGGTTTTGCCGGAACCCGATATCCGACATTTGGGGCGCTAGGTAGGGGTCCGCCAGAATCTTCTTTCCGCTGTTCTGCGTTCCATTGCTTCGTCGCATCCAGGGAAGACGCTCGCCGAGCTCGCGCCGAGCGTCGGGCTGCTCTCGCCGCCCGCGTCGGCCAGACGGCTCCCGTCGTGGGCCTCCTCATCGTTCTCCGTCACCTGCCGCCAATGCCGCCACCAGCCCGGCGGGGAACGAGCAGCAAGCATCGTCACTGCATCCCTCGGTGCAGCGGGAAGGCTACATCGCCACTCCGTTGCTGACTCCAGCTGGTTTGTCGTCTCACGCTCGTCGCGCTCCCACGGACGCGCATGCCGCGTTTCTCCTGGCACGTGAGCTCCTGCACTACCGCCCCGTCAACGACCTCTACGAGGAGTGGCTCGCTCACATCACTGAGCTCGTCAGCGCCGCAGGGGCTCTCTTGCGCCGTCCCTCTCGCTACCTCGCCCTCCATCCTGCATGGGCGATGCGGCTCAGGGGGTGCCTCCACCACCTCCTCCCCAAGAAGGCGCCCTGGATCCAAGGCACGCGGCTCCTACATGTGACCCACCGCGTCCAGCGCCCGCGTGACAAGAAAGGAGCTGCCAAGAAATCCCTCGGCCTCAAGAAGGCACGCACATGCTCCCTGCTCCAGCATGGCAAGACCGCATCCCTGCACCAGCACGCCAAGACCCCGCGCTGCCACTAGCAGTGGCGCGCGGGAATCATCAGGAGCAAGCCCCACGCCTATAAAGGGTTCCGGTGACCACAGCAGGCTGCCGCGCCTTCACCACCGAGCTATGCAACATCGCCTGGCTGGGCAAGTTCAAGTCGGATCTGCCTCCTCGCTACGACGGCACCGCCGACCCCGCAGAGTTCCTGCAGCTCTATGAGCTGGGCATCGAGGCGGCCAACGGAGACGAAAAGGTCATGGCGAATTGGTTTCCCATGGCTCTCAAGGACGGTGGCCGCACTTGGCTCATGAACTTGCCTCCCGGCTCGATCTCCTCTTGGGACGAGATGCACAGCCATTTCATCGCCAACTTCCAGGGCATTCGCGACCGCCCTCCGGCTGTGGGTGACCTGCGCCGCATCAAGCAGCAGCCTGGAGAGACCCTGCAGAAATACATCCAGTGTTTCAACAGCGCTCGCCTCAAGATCCAAGGTGACTGAGGAGGCCATCATCTCAGGATTCTCCGATGGCGTCCGTGATGTCAAGATGAAGGAGGAGCTCGCTATTCACGAGGATCTGTGCACATCTCTGGAACTGTTCAACTTGGCGACCAAGTGCGCAAGAGCTGAGGAAGGGCACCTCTCCCTCCTTGAGCTTCCAGCTGTAGACCTAGAAGAGAAGAAGGCCAAGGCCAAGGACGTGAAGCGCAAAGGAGCAGCCGTGCTCGCAGCAGAACCAGACACGAAGCACGGCAGGGACCAGCCGGAGTCGTCCAAGGGCAACCGATTCTGCGCCTACCACAACCTCTACACCCACAACACCAACGAATGCCAGGAGCTCAGAGCCGTTCGAGAAGGACACATCGGTCGACGCCCCGAGCGCAACGACCGGGGCTACGGTCGAGGAGGAGGAAGAGGTGGAGGACGATGGGACGACCGAGGCCCTCGCCAGGAGTGGCGTGACCGACCTCGCGAGGATCGCTATGTAACGCCCTGGATTTGATGCATCGGGTGTATGCCAGTTATTCGTCGTCGTTGCCATGTCATTTGCTTGCGTGTTGCATTTTGCCATGTCGTCATCTGCATTTCATCTGCATGTTTTTCAAAACTTGCATCCGTTCGGGTCCCTCTGGTTCTCTCCGTTGTCCGTTCGGTGTCCAGACCACACTCGCACGCGCCCACGGCACCTCCGAATATTATTTTTATAAGTGGCATAAAAATGTTCTCGGAATGGGGTGATAGTTGGCATGCGGTCTTATTATAGTGTAGACAGACCGCCTGCCAAATTTCGTCGCATTCGGAGTTCGTTTGGCAGCCCAACCGTCATCCGTAGTCGGTTTAATCGTCGGATGTTTTCGCTCCAAAAATCGTGCCGGGCTGCCCTTCTCTTCTCTCCCCTAAGCCCAAGGCCCCTCTCCACAGCCCATCTAGTCCACCTACACCACCCCACCGTTCGATGGCGATCGTACGGTCCGAAAACGGACAAAAAACCCCCAACCCTAGCCTCCCTGCCTTATATAAACACCTCCCCATGTCAATTCTGGCCTCCTCCAACCTCCCACCTTGGTTCTCGCGCCCCCAATCATCAGCCGCCACCGCCCTCATTGTTTTCCATGCCGGCCCGCTCCGCCACCGCCACTTGGCGCTCCTCCCGCGCCTCCACCTTGCCACCGCCACGTGGCGCCACCGCCAGCCACCTCCAGGGCCAACCGGAGCCTGCCATGTGTCCTGGCCACGTCGCCCTGGACTCCCTGCGCCGCCGTGAAGCCCGCGGGCCCGCTGAGCCTAGATCGGGCCCGGGCAAGCCCATCGGAGCCCGGTCCCTCCTGCCGCACGCCGGAGCGCTCGCTCCCTGCGCCCTGCGCGCCTCCTCCTACCGATCCGCTCGCTGGAGCTTCACTGCTCCCGCGCCGCAGGCCGGAGCCGCCGCCGGCGACCTTCCAGGCCAGTGCCCCACGCCGCGCCATCTCTCTCCCTCTTCCCTCACCCTGCCTCACTCTCTCTCTCCCCTCGCAGGTCCCAGCCGGAGCTCGGAGCTCGCCGGAGTCCGTGCCTCGCCGGCGGCCTCCCTATGTCCAGATCTGGTCGCCTCGGACCGGATCCGCCCCGTTCCCGGCCTCATCGACCCCGCCGGACCCCGCCTCCGTCCGGAGTCCCCTCGCCACCGGCCTCCCTGCGTCGCCCGACGCCATGGCGCCGGCACACCGCGCCCAGCCGCCTCCACGCAGCGACCACGTGGGGCCCGCTCGTCAGCCTCCAACGCCGGACGTGTCCGATTTGGCCCGGACATGTCCACCCCCCCCTGCGAGGTCGTTTTCTACTAAGTCCCCGTTTCTGCATAATAATCATGCTATGTTTGACATGTCACATCTCTGCACCCGTAGCTCCGTTTCGTGCGTGTAATGTGTCAAATTGTTCGTCTCATCGAGTACTTCATTTCATTCCATTTCATCATTTTCATTTGAGTTCATCTTGATGCCCGAAATGCTGTTGGAAGAGTGCCTGTTGATGTTAACCTGCTGAAACTGTTATAACTTGCTCTTTTGTCATTTTTGCCATGATTGATGTGTGCATCCTATGAGGTTGATGTATACATGTGTTTTGATCTATGCCATGCCATCTTTCCAGTGGTGCTATCCATGTATTTTTTTTGAGTTGTGTGCTGAGTGCATCGAGCTTGTTAAGGAGGGTACTTGCTGTTGCTGTTTTGCTAGACAGATTTTGTTATATTTTGTTGCTATGTAAACATGTTGCTACTAGTCATTCTATGCATAATCTGGAGATGTTCTATAAATATGTTTTGATCTACATGTCTTGCTCTATCCATTCATGCCCTTGGTTGAAATTATAGCCTGCTGTAGCTTGTTGTAATCTTGCTCCAAAGTTGCTTGATGATGTTGCTGTCAGCCTGTTAACATTAAGTTCACTAGTTCCCATGTCTTTTCCTAGTGATCCATGAACCCTATGAACTTGTTCTTGCCATGCTTAGCTTCACAAACATGTCTTCTTACTGTTGGTTGCCTTGCCATGCCATGTATTGCTCTGTGGTGAGTGGTTCAAGCTCACCAACATGCCTACTTATTGTTGTTCCTGCAATGTATGAATCTGTAATATAACTTGCCATGTTTACATGGGTGCCATCATATTTTCTATGCCTTTTTGGCTCATGATCAGTAAAGGACTTTTGATCTATGCATTTAGTAGTATCATGCCATGCCTTTGTTTGCCATGATAAGTTCCTGTAACATGTTGTTTGATAGCTCTAAACATTGCAACCTGATGTTATTTCTGCTAAATTCTGAAACTGTTATTATTTGCAATCTTCCCATGTCCTTTTGAGCATGTTCTAGTTGTTTCTGGAGATAGCTCAGTGTTCATGTTTTGTTGTGCTTTACCTGCACTTCATGCTCATGCCTTTTGTAATTATGTTGGGATGTTGTAGCTTGTTGTTTTGATGCTTGCAGTATGCCTAGTTGCTGTTTTGGGCAGATTGTTGTTATGACTTGTATAGTGTGCATGTGTTGAACCGTTGCTCCGTTTTGAGTGTGCTCTATATGAAACTTGCTTGATTTTGCATGTAGTTTGATATTATCATGTTGCATCCATGTTTTGGTGTGTTTGCTTGATGTTTGGGTGCATTTTGCATCAATGCCATGCTTAACTTGTTTTGCTCATATCTTCTACGTCGTAGCTCCGAATCTAATGAACTTTATATGTAACTTGACTAGAATTTCGTGTAGATCATCTTGGTGCATCTTAACTTGCTGTTTAACTACTTGAACATAAGGTTTATTCAGTTCTGGACCAATTTCGAAATATGCATATGAGGACTTACCGGAATTGTTATATGTTGTTTCCGGCCTCATTTAAACCTGCCTTGATGTGTTGTTCTTGTTTTCATGATCTCTTGCCATGAGTAGCTTCATGTAGCCTTTTCATGCATCATGCTTGTTGTGCATCATGTCTTGTCTATATGTGGTGTGTTTACCATGTTGTGTGCTTCTTCTCGATAGTTTCCGTTTCGTTGCGATCGTGAGGATTCGTTCGTCTACGCTTGGTTCGTCTTCGTGGCTTCATCTTCTTCATGACTCGTTCTTCTTCCTAGCGGGATTTCAGGCAAGATGACCGCTACCCTGGATCTCACTACTATCATTGCTATGCTAGTTGCTTCGTTCTATCGCTATGCTGCGTTACCTATCGGTTGCTGATCAAGCCTCCCAAATTGCCATGAACCTCTAACCTTTGACACCCTTCCTAGCAAACCGTTGTTTGGCTATGTTACCGCTTTGCTCAGCCCCTCTTATAGCGTTGTTAGTTGCAGGTGAAGTTGAAGATTGCTCCATGGTGGACAGGGTTATGTTGGGATATCACAATATCTCTTATATTATTAATGCATCTATATACTTGGTAAAGGGTGGAAGGCTCGGCCTTATGCCTAGTGTTTTGTTCCACTCTTGCCGCCCTAGTTTCCTTCATACCGGTGTTATGTTCCCGGATTTTGCGTTCCTAACGCGGTCGGGTGATTTATGGGACCCCCCTGACAGTTCGCTTTGAATAAAACTTGTCCAGCAAGGCCCAACATTGGTTTTACCATTTGCCTCACCACCACCTATATTTCCCTTGGGAGTAATTAACCCAAGGGTCATCTTTATTCAGCCCCCCGGGGCCAATGCTTGTCTAAGTGTTGGTCCAAACTAGAGCCCTTTGCAGCGCCCCCTCAGGGAAACTTGAGGTCTGGTTTTAGTTGTACGGACTGCTCATCCGGTCGTGGCCTGAGACGAGATACGCGCGGCTACTATCAGGATGTCGGCACGCCGGGAGGTCTTGCTGGTCTTGTTTTACCATTGTCGAAATGTCTTGTAAACCGGGATTCCGAGACTGATCGGGTCTTCCTGGGAGAGGGTCTATTCCTTTGTTGATCGCGAGAGCTTGTCATGGGATAAGTTGGGACACCCCTGCAGGGTTTAAACTTTCGAGAGCCGTGCCCGCGGTTATGTGGCAGATGGGAATTTGTTAATGTCCGGTTGTAGATAACTTGACACTTGATCCGAATTAAAACGCATCAACCGCGTGTGTAGCCGTGATGGTCTCTTCTCGGCGGAGTCCGGGAAGTGAACACGGTCTTTGGGTTACGTTTGACGTAAGTAGGAGTTCAGGATCACCTCTTGATCATTGCTAGCTTCACGACCGTTGCTTTGCTTCTCTTCTCGCTCTTATTTGCGTATGTTAGCCACCATATCATGCTTAGTCGCTGGTGCAACCTCACCACTTTACCACTTCCTTTCCCATTAAGCTTTGCTAGTCTTGATACCCATGGTAACGGGATTGCTGAGTCCTCGTGCCTCACAGATTACTACAACAACAGTTGCAGGTACAGGTTATGCGATGATCATGACGCGAGAGCGATGTTTGCTTGTGTTGAGTTCTTCTTCTGCTTCTTCTTTGATCAGGGGATAGGTTCCAGGTCGGCAGCCTGGGCTAGCAGGGTGGATATTGTTTGAGTTTCTGTTTATGATTCATCCGTAGTCGGATGTTGTTCTTGTATGTTGTGATGTTGTATTCATGTGGCATTGTATGCCTTTTGTATGTATCCCCATCTATTATGTAATATTGATGTAATGATATCCACCTTGCAAAAGCGTTTCATTATGCGGGTCTATCCTTGGTGGGACCTTCGAGTTCCTTTTGGATAGGGTCGCATATTGGGCGTGACAAGTTGGTATCAGAGCCTCGACCGACCCTAGGAGTCCCCTTGATTAATCGTGTAGTTTGGCCGTTGTTGAGTCTAGAAGAAAACTATTTTTGAGTCTAGTTATATCGGAGAGTAGGAATTCTTTTTACTCCTCTGCCCCTTCGTCGCTCTGGTGAGGAATCTTGACGTAGGTGTTTTGAATTACTTCTCTTCCCTTTCAAATTTTTCTTTAGGTTCACGCAGTTGGTTTTCCGATCATTGTTCCTCAGCCCTTTGCATCCGGTGCATTTCTCGTCAAGTTGACTCGAGCCTCTTCATCGTTGCCAAGTTCAATCCTCAGTTGTCCTTGTTTTTCCCACCCGCCCTCCCTTCTTCTTCTCGAATCCGGAGTCCGTAATCGAGTATCCATCCTACTCGTGCGAAGTCTTTGCTTTCTTTCCTCAATGATTTCAACCGGTGTTTTCTCTTCAAGATATTCGTCGGTTCCCCCTTCCTAGTTGCCTTTGTTTTCCCGCCCTCCCACCCTTTTCTTCCCGGAGCCTGAGTCTCTTTTGAGCATCTATTTCATTCGTGTGGAGCCTCTTCAATCTTTTGTCAATTATTTCAACCAGTGAATTCTCGTCTTGTTCGTCATTCTTCATCTTTTTTTTCTTTTTCCGGTGGATTCAATTCAAGTATTCGGTGTTGATTATATTCTTTTCCTCGGCTCTAGTGTTTTTCCCCTTGCTCGTTCGCCTCTCGCTAGTTTATCCTTCTAGAGTGCTCAAGACATCTCAGGAGATTCGTCTATATTCCAATTAATTCGAGGTTGTCACCTCATTCAAATAGTTCATTCTTCCGGTGCTTCATCTATCTGTTCAACAATCCTTTCCAACGGTGTTTCTTTTTAGTGGGCCCTAACCCACAGGTCTTTTCCCAGGATCTTACCTGACTCTTCTGATTCCCCGGAGTTATTCTCATTTCTTTTCAAGTGTGACGTAAGAATGGATTCCATCAGTCACATGCCTTCTCCAAGATCTCGTTCAAATTCTTCTCGAGTGCTCTCGATTCTTTGCTTCTTCTCTTGAGTTCTTGTTTCATCTCATCCCTTTTCCTCTTCCGTCTCGGTCCTAAGATCTCGGGACGAGATCTCTTGTTAGTGGAGGAGTGTTGTAACGCCCCGGATTCGATGCACCAGGTGTATGCCGGTTATTCGTCGTCGTTGCCATGTCATTTGCTTGCATGTTGCATTTTGCCATGTCGTCATCTGCATTTCATCTGCATGTTTTTCAAAACTTGCATCCGTACGGGTCCTCCTGGTTCTCTCCGTTGTCCATTCGGTGTCCAGACCACACTCGCACGCGCCCGCGGCACCTCCGAATATTATTTTTATAAGTGGCATAAAAATGTTCTCGGAATGGGGTGATAGTTGGCATGCGGTCTTATTATAGTGTAGACAGACCGCCTGCCAAATTTCGTCGCATTCGGAGTTCGTTTGGTAGCCCAACCGTCATCCGTAGTCGGTTTAATCGTCGGATGTTTTCGCTCCGAAAACCGTGCCGGGCTGCCCTTCTCTTCTCTCCCCTAAGCCCAAGGCCCCTCTCCACAGCCCATCTAGTCCACGTACACCACCCCACCGTTCGATGGCGATCGTACGGTCCGAAAACGGACAAAAACCCCTAACCCTAGCCTCCCTGCCTTATATAAACACCTCCCCATGTCAATTCTGGCCTCCTCCAACCTCCCACCTTGGTTCTCGCGCCCCCAATCATCAGCCGCCATCGCCCTCATCGTTTTCCGTGCCGGCCCGCTCCGCCACCACCACTTGGCGCTCCTCCCGCGCCTCCACCTCGCCACTGCCACGTGGCGCCACCCTAGTGGGCAGCGCCGCCGCCAGCCACCTCCAGGGCCAACCGGAGCCTGCCATGTGTCCTGGCCACGTCGCCCTGGACTCCATGCGCCGCCGTGAAGCCCGCGGGCCCGCTGAGCCCAGATCGGGCCCGGGCAAGCCCATCGGAGCCCGGTCCCTCCTGCCGCACGCCGGAGCGCTCGCTCCCTGCGCCCTGCGCCTCCTCCTACCGATCCGCTCACCGGAGCTTCGCTGCTCCCGCGCCGCAGGCCGGAGCCGCCGCCGGCGACCTTCCAGGCCAGTGCCCCGCGCCGCGCCATCTCTCTCCCTCTTCCCTCACCCTGCCTCACTCTCTCTCTCCCCTCGCAGGTCCCCGCCGGAGCTCGGAGCTCGCCGGAGTCCGCGCCTCGCCGGCGGCCTCCCTCTGGCCAGATCCGGTCGCCCCGGACCGGATCTGCCCCGTTCCCGGCCTCGTCGACCCCGCCGGACCCCGCCTCCGTCCGGAGTCCCCTCGCCGCCGGCCTCCCTGCGCCGCCCGACGCCATGGCGCCGGCACACCGCGCCCAGCCGCCTCCACGTAGCGACCACATGGGGCCCGCTCGTCAGCCTCCAACGCCGGACGTGTCCGATTTGGCCCGGACATGTCCACCCCCCCTACGAGGTCGTTTTCTACTAAGTCCCCGATTCTGCATAATAATCATGATATGTTTGACATGTCAAATCTCTGCATCTGTAGCTCCGTTTCGTGCGTGTAATATGTCAAATTGTTCGTCTCATCGAGTACTTCATTTCATTCCATTACATCATTTTCATTTGAGTTCATCTTGATGCCCGAAATGCTGTTGGAAGAGTGCATGTTGATGTTAACCTGCTGAAACTGTTATAACTTGCTCTTTTGTCATTTTTGCCATGATTGATGTGTGCATCCTATGAGGTTGATGTCTACATGTGTTTTGATCTATGCCATGCCATCTTTACAGTGGTGCTATCCATGTATTTTTGTGAGTTGTGTGCTGAGTGCATCGAGCTTGTTAAGGAGGGTACTTGCTGTTGCTGTTTTGCTAGACAGATTCTGTTATATTTTGTTGCTATGTAAACATGTTGCTACTAGTCATTCTATGCATAATCTGGAGATGTTCTATAAATATGTTTTGATCTACATGTCTTGCTCTATCCATTAGTGCCCTTGGTTGCAATTATAGCCTGTTGTAGCTTGTTGTAATCTTGCTCCAAAGTTGCTTGATGATGTTGCTGTCAGCCTATTAACATTAAGTTCACTAGTTCCCATGTCTTTTCCTAGTGATCCATGAACCCTATGAACTTGTTCTTGCCATGCTTAGCTTCACAAACATGTCTTCTTACTGTTGGTTGCCTTGCCATGCCATGTATTGCTCTGTGGTGAGTGGTTCAAGCTCACCAACATGCCTACTTATTGTTGTTCCTGCCATGTATGAATCTGTAATATAACTTGCCATGTTTACATGGGTGCCATCATATTTTCTATGCCTTTTTGGCTCATGATCAGTAAAGGACTTTTGATCTATGCATTTAGTAGTATCATGCCATGCCTTTGTTTGCCATGATAAGTTCCTGTAACATGTTGTTTGATAGCTCTAAACATTGCAACCTGATGTTATTTCTGCTAAATTCTGAAACTGTTATTATTTGCAATCTTCCCATGTCCTTTTGAGCATGTTCTAGTTGTTTCTGGAGATAGCTCAGTGTTCATGTTTTGTTGTGCTTTACCTGCACTTCATGCTCATGCCTTTTGTAATTATGTTGGGATGATGTAGCTTGTTGTTTTGATGCTTGCAATATGCCTAGTTGTTGTTTTGGGCAGATTGTTGTTATGACTTGTATAGTGTGCATGTGTTGAACCGTTGCTCCGTTTTGAGTGTGCTCTATATGAAACTTGCTTGATTTTGCATGTAGTTTCATATTATCATGTTGCATCCATGTTTTGGTGTGTTTGCTTGATGTTTGGGTGCATTTTGCATCAATGCCATGCTTAACTTGTTTTGCTCATATCTTCTAGGCCGTAGCTCCGAATCTAATGAACTTTATATGTAACTTGACTAGAATTTCGTGTAGATCATCTTGGTGCATCTTAACTTGCTGTTTAACTACTTGAACATAAGGTTTATTCAGTTCTGGACCAATTTCGAAATATGCATATGAGGACTTACCGGAATTGTTATATGTTGTTTCCGGCCTCATTTAAACCTGCCTTGATGTGTTGTTCTTGTTTGCATCATCTCTTGCCATGAGTAGCTTCATGTAGCCTTTTCATGCATCATGCTTGTTGTGCATCATGTCTTGTCTATATGTGGTGTGTTTACCATGTTGTGTGCTTCTTCTCGATAGTTTCCGTTTCGTTGCGATCGTGAGGATTCGTTCGTCTACGCTTGGTTCGTCTTCGTGGCTTCATCTTCTTCATGACTCGTTCTTCTTCCTAGCGGGATTTCAGGCAAGATGACCGCTACCCTGGATCTCACTACTATCATTGCTATGCTAGTTGCTTCGTTCTATCGCTATGCTGCGTTACCTATCGGTTGCTGATCAAGCCTCCCAAATTGCCATGAACCTCTAACCTTTGACACCCTTCCTAGCAAACCGTTGTTTGGCTATGTTACCGCTTTGCTCAGCCCCTCTTATAGCGTTGTTAGTTGCAGGTGAAGTTGAAGATTGCTCCATGGTGGACAGGGTTATGTTGGGATATCACAATATCTCTTATATTATTAATGCATCTATATACTTGGTAAAGGGTGGAAGGCTCGGCCTTATGCCTAGTGTTTTGTTCCACTCTTGCCGCCCTAGTTTCCGTCATACCGGTGTTATGTTCCCGGATTTTGCGTTCCTAACGCGGTCGGGTGATTTATGGGACCCCCCTGACAGTTCGCTTTGAATAAAACTTGTCCAGCAAGGCCCAACATTGGTTTTACCATTTGCCTCACCACCACCTATATTTCCCTTGGGAGTAATTAACCCAAGGGTCATCTTTATTCAGCCCCCCCGGGCCAATGCTTGTCTAAGTGTTGGTCCAAACTAGAGCCCTTTGCAGCGCCCCCTCAGGGAAACTTGAGGTCTAGTTTTAGTTGTACGGACTGCTCATCCGGTCGTGGCCTGAGACGAGATACGCGCGGCTACTATCAGGATGTCGGCACACCGGGAGGTCTTGCTGGTCTTGTTTTACCATTGTCGAAATGTCTTGTAAACCGGGATTCCGAGACTGATCGGGTCTTCCTGGGAGAAGGTCTATTCCTTTGTTGATCGCGAGAGCTTGTCATGGGCTAAGTTGGGACACCCCTGCAGGGTTTAAACTTTCGAGAGTCGTGCCCGCGGTTATGTGGCAGATGGGAATTTGTTAATGTCCGGTTGTAGATAACTTGACACTTGATCTGAATTAAAACGCATCAACCGCGTGTGTAGCCGTGATGGTCTCTTCTCGGCGGAGTCCGGGAAGTGAACACGGTCTTTGGGTTATGTTTGACATAAGTAGGAGTTCAGGATCACCTCTTGATCATTGCTAGCTTCACGACCGTTGCTTTGCTTCTCTTCTCGCTCTTATTTGCGTATGTTAGCCACCATATCATGCTTAGTCGCTGGTGCAACCTCACCACTTTACCCCTTCCTTTCCCATTAAGCTTTGCTAGTCTTGATACCCATGGTAACAGGATTGCTGAGTCCTCGTGGCTCACAGATTACTACAACAACAGTTGCAGGTACAGGTTATGCGATGATCATGACGCGAGAGCGATGTTTGCTTGTGTTGAGTTCTTCTTCTGCTTCTTCTTCGATCATGGGATAGGTTCCAGGTCGGCAGCCTGGGCTAGCAGGGTGGATATTGTTTGAGTTTATGTTTATGATTCATCCGTAGTCGGATGTTGTTCTTGTATGTTGTGATGTTGTATTCATGTGGCACTGTATGCCTTTTGTATGTATCCTCATCTATTATGTAATGTTGATGTAATGATATCCACCTTGCAAAAGCGTTTCATTATGCGGGTCTATCCTTGGTGGGACCTTCGAGTTCCTTTTGGATAGGGTCGCATATTGGGCGTGACACGCTGGTAGGACCAGCCTCGCGAGAGAGCCTGGAGGGACCAGCCTCGCGAGGATCGCCCGCAGGGCAACGCAGGCCTTCCTCCTCTGCCACCACCGCCAAGAAGGAATGATGATCACCACCAGGACGAGGGGGCTGGGGGCTTCCAGGATCCACGTGCTATCGCCTACATCTTGGGCGGAGCCCAGGCCCCAGCTTCTCAGTGCATCTTCAAGCAGTTTGCTCGCGAGGTGAATGCAGTCCTCCTCAACCTCGAGGCCACGCGCCCTCTCAGGTGGTCCACGTGTGCCATAACCTTCAGCTCAGCAGATCAACTCAAGTGCGTAGCTACAGCTGGCGTTCTCCCAATGCTCTGTTCCCCAGTCATCAGCAATGTGCAAGTTACTAGGACTCTCATCGATGGCGGCGCAGGGCTCAACGTTCTGTCCGTTGAGACGTTCAACAACATTGAAGTGCCATATGATCAGCTTCAGCCTACCAAGCCTTTCTCAGGAGTCACTGACGGCTCCACTACCCCGATAGGGCAGGTCCGCCTCCCTGTCACGTTCAGACAGCACAACAACTACCGCAACAAGCTCATCGAATTTGACGTTACCCACATTCGCCTGCCATACAATGCCATCCTCGGGTATCCAGCCTTGGCCAAGTTCATGGCGGTGACCCACCATGGTTACAACGTCCTCAAGATACCAGGAAGTGGGGGAATCATCACAGTCCCCTGTGAAGAGAAGGATGCAGTGTGCTCCCTCGAGCACGCCTTCCAAGCTGCATCGATCGAGGACCCAGACAACAAGAGGGAGAACCCTCTTGAGGCAGTTCCCAAGAAGAAGAAGACATCGCCCAGCTCAAGGCCTCAGGAGGTTGGCATCTCCGGAGGTGCCGCATCAGGATCCACGCCCGTGCAAGGGGTGCCTCCCTCCATCGCATAGGAAGGCGCACCCAGCGCCCTCCTCGGCCAGGGCTCGGGGGCTCTCTTTTGGAGGGCCTCAGACTTTGCCAAGATCACAAGGGAAGCGCTCGGGCACCACTTGGAGCCGTGCTTCGCAACACATTTCCCTCAGGAAGGCATGGGGCAAGGAAGCCCCAACCCTCATGAGTTCATCACCAAGACCACTCAGAAGCTTCAGGAACCAAGAGTCATGCACGGCGATCACCGCCTGCCTGGCGTAGCTCCCCATCCAGGCGAGGATGGCGGGCTGCGCATCTGCATCGACTACCTAGGGCTCAGTCGAGCCGCGTCTCGGGAGCGCCTCTGGCCTTCCTTCGTGCTGGGATGTTGTGAAGGTCCGCCGCACAGCTATGTTCGCATGCCTTTCAGCCTGCCGAACGCGACTGCTACTCACTAGCGCCATTTGCGGAGCATTCTGGCGGCTCAGGAGGCCAGGCATCACGCGGTCCTGGCGGAGATGGAGATGGTCCTCGAGGAACCACCTGGACCCCCAGAGCCTCCCGAGGCTCGGGGCTCCGGTGGCTCGTGAGGGTTGGTCTCTTCACCGTGCATCTTCATCTACTCCAACACCCCCCTCTACAATGGTCCTAGGTGACATCTTCCGAGTTCATTTCAGCTGGGAGCGCCCTTAGGGCTGCATCATTCCCAGGCCGTGTGGGTCTGTCCCTGCGGCATGTATCCCTTTTGCTTATGTCTTTAGTTTACCTTGCTGGGAGCGCCCCTCAGGCTACATCATCCCCAAGCCGCTCAGGCCTGACCTAGTGGCATGTATCCTGCATGTGTTTATCTAAGCTGATTTGCCTTTCATGTTTAACCTGCCTATGATTATCATATGCCGCCTACCACAGGCCTTCTCTCCCTCATGCAAATCGCTTGCACGTTAAAAGGGGGGCCCTGAGCATCATGACTCAGGAGCTCTTACTGGATCTCCAGCCCTCACCCCCTGGCCTTGTCCACGGCATCGCGACCTAGCATACCAGTGGCGGCTGAGCTTGCTCGAGGGCCAGGACCTGAGGACGTACAACATTTGTATCTGACCATCTCGCAGGAACACACAACCATCCAAGGCTCAAGACCAGGCGCAACCCGCCTTGAGGTAGGGCCTCGTGAGTCCCGCGCTGGCTCACGAGTGCCCAGATACACCTCGTCTAGCCCTACTGTGTAAGCCACGTGTCAGGGCGGGGCTGTACACGCCCAGAGGGCTCCTCCCAGAGGGGGTCCCCCTCCCATGTACCAGTGGAAGCACCATGATCCGCGCTGGCTGACGACACTACCGAGGAGTGGCTATGCCCGTACACATACAGAAGCGCCATGCTCCGCGCTGGTGATAAACAACTGAGGGCGGCCCACGAACGTATCAACCTCAAGGAGCCGAGAGCTTAGTGTCTGGCCTCATTGCAACGCCTCCCCTCGGGAGCGCCACGCGAGGGGGCTGGACACGGGGGCTGCGCTCGGGTCACGCCCGAGCACATGCCAGCCAGCCAGGTCCCTCGGACCTGGTCGTCGCGCGCCCCTCCCCGTGCGGAGCCAAGGTATGAAGACCGTTTGAACGTCAAGGGGGACTCCTGAGCATCGTGACTCAGGAGCCTAACTGGTCACGTAGCCCCTCACTCCTTAGTTCCGCAAGGCTAACGGCGATTGAGGTATGCGCGGGGCCGGGCCCTGCCGATGTAGAACGCCAGATCCACCCCTACACTCCCTCCCTATTTGCTGTTCGCACGTCAAGGGGGACTCCTGAGCATCGCGACTCAGGAGCCTAACTTGTCACGTAGCCCCTCACTCCTTGGTTCCGTCCTGGTGATCCGGTCGGGGCTAACAACGGTTGAGGTATGCGCAGGGCCGAGCTCTGCCGACATAGAACACAAAGCAAATAGGAAGGAAACCGCATAATCTCGAAGCAAATCCAGAAGCAAATATTACAAACCATAATTGTCTTCACGATACCAAACACAAGTTTAAACACCTCCACGAGGCACGGTGCATATCGCAGGAATTAAAACAGGAAAGAAGCCGTGGGAAGATCACCCTTGGGCCACGCCATCATTCGCCAGAAGCCCCGCCTCCATGGTGGTGTTGCCTCCATCAGCTCCACCTCCCGAGGCCATGGAATCGGCAGTACCTGCCTTGGGCACAGTGGCAAAGGCGCGAAACTTCACCAGCAGGGCTTCCGCTCGGCCCTTCACGGCTTCAGCAGCAGCGGCGGAGCACTCGACATCCACAGGCTCCAACAGCTCGTCGAGGTTGGCGCCAGGGTCGCGAAGGTAGACGTCAGTGCCGTAGAAGAAAGGACGCGAGCTTCAACCTCGACCATGGGACCAATGCTGGTCACGACTTCCTCAAGCGCTTCGACCAAGAAGGGAAGAAGCTGGGCGGGGCCGTCCTTGGCCCCAGCCAGCGGCTTCTCCAGGCCATCATCATAGAGCGTCTTCAGCGCCTTGCGAGATCTCTCCTAAAGATCCCCGAAGGCCACACGGTCCTCGGCCAGGACCTTCGCCTTGGCGTCCAGCTCGACCCTCTCCGTCTTTAGCTTCTGCTCCAGCGTCCCCAGCCGGCCGCGTTTAGCGGATAGCGCTGTCAGGACCCCGACTCAATGTCACATCGATCTAGCCTGTAACACCTCATATCACTTTGCGGCCTCATGCACGGTATCCCCACGGGTGTCGCATTACCTTTGCCCGGGACCGTTTGCGCCTTTCGGCACACGTATATGATAGTGTCGCTAGCATCCATATGAAAAGGAGCCCGGGCTGACATGGCTAGTTGTAAACCCAAAGTGGCACAGACTTACAGGGACAGGCATCCATGACCCAGCATCGAACGTGTCGGTCATCAGCAAGTAAGTTCCGGGCTGTAGCACTGGGCTAGCAGGACTCTGGTAAACCGGGCTATAGCGGGCTAACAGGACTCCGGTACTCAATGCGTGACATTTCCCCGAAGGGACAGACACAGGAACAAAGAAGGACACATGCCGGCCAGCCTAAGTGTTCCGGAGCAGTAGCAAGCTACCATGGCTTAGTGGAAACACCAGGAGACATTTCCCGGTAAGAGAGGCTACTAAAGATAAACAACTAGATAGTCAGATCCCACACATACCAAGCATTTCAATCATACACACAATATGCTCGATATGTGCAAATACAACAAGGCATCACAACATGACTCTATGACACAAGTACTTTATTTAAAGGCTCGGTGAGCCATACATAGCATACACACAAGTACGGGTCACACGACCCACATTCAAGTCATACAAGCATACAAGCAAACAGCGGAAGTGTTTTGTCTGAGTACAGACAACTAGTAAAATAAAAGAGGCTTGGGTAAGCCTAGCTATACTACATGGTCCTTCACTTGCTCAGGATCACCACCTGGGCCTTAGTCTACTCATCGATGTCAACGTCTACGAAAAACCCGTCGGAAGGGGTTGTGGCATCTTCTGAAAAATGTAAATTAAAGCAACATGAGTACAAAGGTACTCAGCAAGACTTACATCAGATCCTACATACATGCATATTATCAAGAAGGGTTGGTGGGGTTATTGCAGCAAGCCAGCTTTGACTCTTGGCTAAGCTATCCTACGAGACTCCAACTTGAAATGGTTTTGCGCACTCGAGTCCACTACTCACCACTTCAATACTCTACCGAGGATCCACCTCCGTCTTCCTACGGAAGAGCCATCCTCGGCACTCATGCTTATCTTGAGGCTTTTAGTAGTTTCCATTTACTTGTCTATGAACTGTATAGGCAACCAAGTAGTCCTTTACCGCGGACGCGGCTATTCGAATAGATGATGTTAACCCTGCAGGGGTGTACTTCTTCATACACGCTCTCACCACTTACCGCCGTTTACACGACATGTACTCGGCAACCTTCAAGCGGAAGCCCAACGTGGGTGTCGGCCACGACCTACCTAGACACTCAAGTCCCTAGTCCAGGTTTATCGCCTATTTGGGTTCCATCCATGAGGAGATCCGGCCGGAGTTTCGCTCACAGCCCCAAACGATGTGAGCAGGGTTCCCGAGATACCAAACGGGCATCCGGTACACCCGGCCATGTACCTACCGCATCACGGCCCACCCCTACGGTCAGCGCTGTCCACGGCCTCCAGTAGGCTACAAACACCAGAAACTACTTGCAACTCCTGGACAGAAGACTAGGGTGAATAAGAAGCCGAGAGGGTCCATTGGTTTCGGGCCCAATGCATGGTAGTAGCTGAATCTTAAATCACACATACAGATCTCAGTGCTTAAGGACGGCCTCAATGAAACAACCCACCATGTACTCCTACATGGCCTCTCATCGATACCTTTACCAAATCGTGTTCAACACCTTACTCTCATACTGACACGATCATTTCACTCTAGCCCATCACCCAGATGAACTAGACCTGACACGACTGTAAGCATAGCAGGCATAGCAAGGTAGGAACAACACATTCATATGGCTCAATCAACTCCTACACATGCTAGTGGGTTTCATCTAGTTACTGTGGCAATGACAGGTCATGCAGAGGAAATGGGTTCAACTACCGCAGCACACAACAGTTTGAATCGCGTTGTCTTAATGCAGTAAAAGAGAGCAGAAGCGAGAACATGGGATTTTATCGATATGATCAAATGGTTGGTTGCTTGCCTGATGGGTCGGTGCACTGGTATTGTTCTTCATTGGGGTAATCACGGTACTCCTCGGGGGCAGGACCTGCCGCAGAGAGCACCGATACACAAACATTACCAAACAGTATGCAACAATATGACGCATGCATGAGACATGGCAAAATGAGTGTATTGGGCTAATGCAACTAAGAACAGATGGGTTTGAACTAATTTGAACCAATGATTCAAAGTTCAAACTCATAAGTTGCCATTTTAAGTGCTTTATCTTGTTCTGTGATAAACAGCAGGTTAGCTTGTTTAAACATGCATGAAACCAGTACATATGGAAAGATTGGATTTTTTTGATCATTTTTCATATATAATTTGTTTCATTTGGAAGTTTGAACTAAATTTTAGAAGTTTGAACTAAATTCTGGAATTTATAAATCATTCTGGATTTATTTTTAATTCCAGAAAAGGATTACTGCGTCAGCATGATGTCATGCTGACCTCAGCAAGTCAACAGAGACGTGCAGGTCAAACCTGACTGTGGGTCCAGGGTGTCAGTGTAATTAGTTTAGCTAAAAATTAATTAAAACTAAACCAGTTTAGTTAACAAGGCTGAGCCCCACCTATCATTGACTTAACAGAGTCAACCAGGGCCCACCCGTGGTCAAAGTCAAAGTCAGCTGCACCGGCGTTTAGCCGCCGGCGGAAGTGATTTTGGCCGTTCCGGCCACCAAATGGGTCGCGGAAGGCATCTAGGTGGAGCCGGGGACAAACCGCAGCTCTTGGTGGAGTTAGTTGAGGTCGGGGTTGCCGGAGTTGGCGCTGGTGACGACTTAGGCAGCCGCCGGAGTTCGGGTGGATGCGAACTCGAAGCTAGGGTGTGCGGTGAGGTGCGGGGAGTGCATGGTTAGACCCTACGCGTCGTGGTGAGTGCGATGGACACCGATAGGTGGCCGGAGGATGGTCGGGAGCACGTCGGCGACGAGATCCGCGGCGGTGCATGCGGGTGATCTTCGTGTGGTCGCGGTGGTGCAGAGGAGCGAGAGAAAGAAGGGGGAGGAGTTAGCTAAGCTCACGGCGGTCTTGAGGGAACAGACGGCGCGGTCGGGGACGAGCTGGTGCGGCGGTGACGGCGAAGGGGATCTCCGGCGATGGCGGTTCGGTCGAGGTCGGTGCGGTGGCTTCGGGGCACGCGAGCACTCGGGGCTCGGCTAGCTCGAAGGAGTAGAGGGCGGCGGAGCTTCTGGACACGGTGGCGCGGCGTGGAAACGACGGGGAGCACGACTACGACGGCGATGCAGCGGCGGTGGCGTCGGCCATGGCTGGGGAGCGCGAGGGGGAGGAGTTGGGGGCGAATGGAGGTGTCCACGGGGTTCGGGGTGCGACGTGGAGCTCGTCCAGGCCAGCTAGGCGGCGAAAAGGGGGAAGCAGGGCGACGGGCAGCTGCGTGGCGCACGCTGCAGCCGCCGTCGAGCACCTGCCTGCCTGCCTGGCCAAGCCAAGCAGCTCGCTGGAGCGGTGGCTCGGCTGGGCCGGCAGGTGGGCCTCTGGGTGGCGACAGGTAAGCTTTTTCCTTTATTTATGTTCCTGTTTTTATTCTGTAAGTTTGTTGAATTTCTAAAAATACCTAGGCAACTCCAAAATTCACGAAACTGCACCTGGTCCTTAGTTGGAATATTTCCAACATGGAACATTTTAGTTTGGGATTATTTGAGCATTTGAAATATTTTTATAAATTTTAAATGCCCAAATTCAAATACTTATGATTTAATTCAAGACCTTAGGATGACCTAGGAAACTGTGCATCACTTTTGGCAGAGGTTCTAAACCAAGACAAAATGATGGACATTTTAGAAGGGCATTTCAGATTCATTGAAAATATTTTTAGTAAATCCTAGTTGGTTTCAAAGGGGGCTGGGGGTTCTGTCATCCCCATTTCAGGTTTCTGTTAAATGAAATAGACATGATGCAACACTCTAATGCATGAGCTAGCTAGGGTGTGACAACTCACCCCCACTCAAAAGAATCTCGTCCCGAGATTTAGGTTCCTCCGGAAAGAAGGCGGGATATTGCAGTCGAAGATGATCCTCCCTTTCCCAAGTAGCTTCCTTCTCAGAATGGTGCGACCATTGAACCTTGAGAAACTTGATATTATGTCGTCGAGTGGTACGCTCGGCTTGA
This sequence comes from Triticum dicoccoides, assembly GCF_002162155.2. Lineage (NCBI taxonomy): Eukaryota > Viridiplantae > Streptophyta > Magnoliopsida > Poales > Poaceae > Triticum > Triticum dicoccoides. The sequence goes on along the minus strand of NC_041381.1, from coordinate 539,002,576 downwards.
TCGAGGATATGAACGGGGTATTCTCGATAAGTGAGATTATCTTGAAGATCAAGCATTTCGTGGTCCACTCCATGGATAGGATCCGAGAAGCAACGCCTGAGTTGAGAGACGTGGAAGACATTGTGGACTTTGGAGAGATGCGGAGGTAGTTCCAATTGGTAGGCAACTTCTCCTCGTTTGGCAAGAATGCGAAAGGGTCCAATGTAGCGAGGAGCCAATTTGCCTTTGATACCGAAACGATGGGTTCCCTTCAGAGGAGTAACCCGAAGGTAAGCCTTCTCGTCAACCTCGTAAGTCATAGCCTTATGTTTTCGGTCATAATGACTCTTTTGACGAGATTGGGCTGTTTTCAACTTTTCACGAACGATGCGAACTTGCTCTTCTGCTTCCTGGATCATATCCGGGCCAAAGAATTGTCTTTCCCCGGTTTCTGACCAGTTAAGAGGCGTCGACACCTTCGTCCATAGAGAACTTCAAAAGGGGCTTTGCCCAAGCTAGATTGATAGTTGTTGTTATAAGCAAATTCGGCAAATGGAAGGCATTTCTCCCAATCCATTCCGAATGAGATAACAGAAGCTCGAAGCATGTCTTCTAGGATTTGGTTGACACGTTCAACTTGACCACTTGATTGAGGGTGAAAGGCAGTGCTAAAGGAAAGATGGGTTCCCATAGCATTTTGGAAACTTTCCCAAAATCGAGAGGTCAAAAGACTTCCTCGATCCGAGTTGATTTCCAGTGGAACACCATGAAGAGACACTATTCGGGAGATGTACAAGTCTGCTAGCTGGCTAGCGGTTATACTCTCGCGAACAGGCAAGAAATGAGCTACTTTGGAGAGACGGTCGATAACGACGAAGATAGCATTATTCCCTCTCTTGGTCCTGGGAAAACTGGTGATGAAATCCATACCAATTTTACCCCATTTCCAATCAGGAATAGCTAAGGGTTGAAGGGTGCCAGCAGGCCGTTGATGCTCTGCTTTTACATGACGACAGACATCGCAGCTAGCAATATACTGAGCAATTTCTCTCTTCATCCTAGTCCACCACAACCTCTAGCGTAGGTCCTGATACATCTTAGTGCTACAGGGATGAATGGTGAGAGGAGATTCATGAGCTTCTTTAAGGATCAATCGCCGCAGGTTTCGCACTTTGGGAACCACTAGACGGTTCCCGAAGTATACGACTCCTTGATCATCAACGGAGAAACAATCCGCAACTCCTTTCTTGATGTTTCTTTTGATGCGGGAAATCCTCGGATCTACCTTCTGAGCTTTGATGATCTGATCCGTAAGGGTAGGTTTCGCCACCAAGGTGGAAAGAAATCCTTGAAGAACAATATGAAGGTTAAGCTTCCGAAATTCCTCGTGGAGAAGTGGTTGACTTTGTTGCAACATCAGATTGTTGCAATAAGATTTACGACTTAGCGCATCAGCCATGACATTGGCTTTTCCTGGGGTATAAGTTATCCCTAAGTCGAAATCTGTGATCAACTCGACCCAACGTCTTTGCCTGAGATTCAAATCTGGTTGGGTGAATATGTACTTCAGACTTTGATGATCGGTGTAGATTTCGCAACGATTACCGAGGAGGTAATGTCGCCAGGTTTTGAGTGCATGGACTACAGCTACAAGCTCTAGATCATGAGTAGGGTAGTTTTCCTCATGTGGGTGTAATTGCCGTGAAGCATAAGCAATTATGTGTCGATCTTGCATGAGAATTCAACCTAGTCCTTGTCGCGAGGCGTCGCAATAGATAACAAAGTCCTTAGAGAAATCTGGTGGTACCAGCACGGGAGCAGAAGTTAAACGTCTTTTCAGTTCCTGGAAACTGTGCTCACATTGTGGAGTCCACTCGAACTTTTTATCTTTCTTGAGGAGTTCAGTTAGAGGTTTAGAAACTTTGGAGAAGTTCTCGACAAAGCGGCGACAATAGCTCGCTAAGCCAAGGAAACTCCGAACTTTCTTGACCGATTCAGGTGGAGTCCAATTAAGGACGGCTTGAACTCGCTCGGGGTTGACAGCAATACCTTTACCAGAAATTACATGTCCTAGATAGGTCACTTCTGGCAACCAAAATTCGCATTTAGAAAACTTGGCATAAAGGCGATGCTCTCGAAGTTTCACCAACACTAGCCTTAGATGTTCGGCATGTTCTTCCTCTTTCTTGGAATAGATGAGTATGTCATCGAGGTAAACCACGACGAATTTATCCAAATACTCCATGAAAATTGAGTTCATTAACCAGGAGAAGGTGGCTGGAGCGTTGGTTAAACCGAAGGACATGACGGTGTACTCGTATTGGCCGTAACGAGTAACAAAAGCCGTTTTAGGAATGTCCCCGTTCCGGATTTTGATTTGATGGTAGCCTAACCTTAAATCCATCTTAGAGAAGACTGAGGATCCCGCGAGCTGATCGTACAGATCGTTGATCCTGGGGAGCGAATACTTTTTCTTAATTGTGACCAGGTTGACAGGTCGATAATCTACAACCATCCGGTCCGTACCATCCTTCTTCTTGACGAAGAGGACGGGGCAAGCCCATGGAGATGAACTAGGACGGATGAAACCCTTTTTCAAGGACTCATCGAGTTGTTTCTTAAGTTCGGCTAGTTCTAGGGGTGCCATCTTATAGGGTCTTCTAGAAATTGGGACAGTTCCTGGAATGAGATCTATCACGAACTCGACATCTCTGTCAGGTGGAACATCTGGCAATTCTTCTGGGAAGACATCCGGAAAGTCATGGACTACCGGAACGTCTTCGAGGTCTGGCAATGGACTGGCATTAAGAGAATATAGCTGTCGCTTGGATATTCGGGTCAAGACATTGACTATCTTTCCAGAAGGGTGCGTAAGTTGAACAGTTCTAGAGAAGCAATCAATCTTGGCATGATGGGCCGACATCCAGTCCATACCCAAGATGATATTAATATCTGAAGACTTGAGAGCAATCAATGATGCAAGGAAAACAAGTCTGTCGACCTGAATTTCATTATCATGGCTTATACTAGAAGTTTGCCATCTAGAACCAGGAGTAGAGATTTCCATGGAGGAAGGCATGTCACAGAATGCGGTGTTATGCAAGCGTGCATAATTCTCGGATATGAATGAATGAGATGCTCCAGTATCGAAAAGAACAGATGTCGGGTGGCAATTAACAAGGAGCATACCGAGAACGACGTTGGGATCCTCTTGGGCCTCTTCAGCCGAGACACAATTCACATGGCCACGTGCAGTGGTGGCCGGCTTGGCATAGAACACCTTTCCTGCTGGCTTGCCACGGCCAACAGCTTTTCCAGTCTGGTTGGGGTTGGTCTGAGGACAATCGCGCATGTAGTGGCCTGATTCCCCACACTTGAAGCACGCCACGGGGCTGGTGCGTGGAGGAGCATTGTTGGTTGGCCCACCATAGGGCTTAGCTGGTGCAAACTGCTGAGCTGGACGAGGCGCCTGATAGGATGGCCTCGGTGTGAATCTAGGTGGCAGGGCAGTGTTAGGCACCCACACCCGGTGCTTCTGTGGTCCAGCACCGGATGAGGAACCCATGTCACGACCATGCTTGCGTGTTGCTTCGAAATCAATCTGACCCGTCTCAGCACTGATGGCTTTGTTCACAAGTTTTTGGAAAGAGGTGCACTCATGCAGACGGAGATCTCGGCGAAACTCGGGGCTAAGTCCCTTGCGGAACCTTGCCTGCTTCTTGGCGTCAGTGGAGACCTCTTCGGTGGCATAGCGTGCGAGGTTACCAAACTCCCTGCTATAAGCGTCCACAGAGAGACGACCTTGGGTGAAACTGCAGAACTCCTCATGTTTACGATCCATGAGACCCTCCGGAATGTGATGTTCACGGAAAGCCTCACTGAATTCTGCCCAAGTAGTGACATGGCCAGCTGGGCGCATAGCCATATAGTTCTCCCACCAGAGACTGGCGGGGCCTTCGAGATGATATGCAGCAAAGGTGACCTTATCAGCCTCAGCTACGAGTGCAGAACGCAGCTTGTGAGTAATGTTGCGAAGCCAGTCATCAGCGTCGAGAGGCTCGACGGAGTGGTGGAAGGTAGGTGGGTGTAACTTGATGAAGTCACTGAGCGACACCAAGTTATTCCGCTGATGATGTGTTGTGTTCTATTCGATGCGCTCCAACAAACGGTTGGTCTCCCGTTTGTTTCTCTCGGCCTCCAGCATAACTTCGGCCAGAGAAGGAGGGTGAGGCAGGTTCGCTTCCCCAACTCTACTGCCTTCGGCCTGCTCTGGCGGAGCAGGGTTGTTGCGGGTGTTAACCATCCTAGGAAAAACAAGACAAGGGTTTAGTCCAGGATGATAAGATTCTGACATAGAAATGTAGAATGTAATGGATAACTCGGAATGCAAGATGATCATCCGTATGACATGGTAGATACAGAAACTGCTTCTTTATTCCATTGTCATACACACCATACAAGGTTTAGTACAAGACCAAACAAAGTACTACTACGGTGAAAGGAAGATTACATCTCATCGGAGGCATTCCAAGCTCCTATACATTATTTTTCTTACACCTCCGGAATGATACACACTAAGTCATATTCCACAAGCCTCGCAGGATGGTGGAAATACAACCATTACAATACTAGTGGAACTACTACTAACTCAGACGTCTCCGTAGTAGTTCTCATAGAAGTCTCCTCCATAACCTGGAAGTTCAACGTGAGCGTCCGAAAATAGATGGTCCTGAGGAGCCTGTGGACCATAAGGGCTAGGGTGAGGTCTTGGACCAACAAACGGTGGCCTGCGGGGACCATGAGGTGGGGTGATGCCCCCCACATCACGCCAATCCATCATGTATGGCAGAGCAGATCTAACAGGACACAGATCTCTCATATCCATATATCCAGCTTGCACAGCCGGTGCAAACCGAGTCAAAGTGGCCCAGTGATCTGCACGGGCGTTGAAAAGCTCCATCCTCAAGGCCCGACTCTCTTGGTCCTTGTCCTCGAGCAACTCGGCAGTGGTCCGGGTTAGTGAGTCCTCCTGACTGGAATCAGCATAGATAGCCCGGAGATACCCATGCGCTCCAGGAAGTGAAGCTGGCATATACCGGAAGTCGGTGTTGCGAAGCAGGCCAGTCCTGACTCGCATGATGGTCATCATGGAGTAGGCAGCATCTTGCACAGCCATCTCAATAGTAACACCAAGTCCATAGGAACAGTGGAGGGTGTCGGTGTCAAAACCGGCGGATCTCGGGTAGGGGGTCCCGAACTGTGCGTCTAGGCGGATGGTAACAGGAGACGAGGGACACGATGTTTTACCCAGGTTCGGGCCCTCTCGATGGAGGTAAAACCCTACGTCCTGCTTGATTAATATTGATGATATGGGTAGTACAAGAGTGGATCTACCACGAGATCAAAGAGGCTAAACCCTAAAGCTAGCCTATGGTATGATTGTTGTAATGTATGTTGTGTCCTACGGACTAAAGCCCTCCGGTTTATATAGACACCGGAGGAGGCTAGGGTTACACAGAGTCGGTTACAATGGTAGGAGATCTACATATCCGTATTGCCAAGCTTGCCTTCCACGCCAAGGAAAGTCCCATCCGGACACGGGACGGAGTCTTCAATCTTGTATCTTCGTAGTCTTGGAGTCCGGCGGACGATGATAGTCCGGCTGTCCGGACACCCCCTAGTCCAGGACTCCCTCAGTAGCCCCTGAACCAGGCTTCAATGACGATTAGTCCGGCGCGCATAATGTTCGGCATTGCAAGGCGGGTTCCTCCCTTGAATAATCCAGAGAAGATCGTGAACACCAGGATAGTGTCCGGCTCTGCAAAATAAATTCCACATTCCACCATAGAGAGAATAGAATGTACACTAGTCCAATCTGCTGACGTATTATGCGGCGTGACATTACACCGCTACCAGGCTTTTACTTGAATCGTTTTTTACTATACCACCTCAGCACGTTTAGCGAAGCGGTTTCCTTGACACGTCTTGTCGAAGCAGAGATCGTGTTCCCCTTATTCCGGGATTCTCATCAATACGGACGTGGGTAACCCAACCGCGCCATTGATGGTGGCGCTTGGGAGATAAGCGAGTTTTACTAGGCCGGTGGGGGACGCACAATTTCGTCCGCCTATATATGAGGGATAAGGATTTACCTTCTCACCTACGCCTTCTTCCCCCTTTGCTTATCCATCTCCGCGCACTCAAGCTCCAACGCCCAAGCTCGCGCATCTCGCCTCGACCTTCTCCGAATATGTCCGGAGCGGGAGGCAAATGGTTGGCCTCCACCGCTAAGGAGGAGCACATCACCAAGCTGCGCAACGCCGGATACCTCTCCGGCGATATCGCGCATCGGCTGCCCGACGAGGGGCAGCTCATCCCTACCCCTGGGCCTCATGAGAGGGTCGTCTTCCTTCCCCACTTCCTCCGCGGACTGGGCTTTCCGCTCCATCCATTCGTCGGGGGGCTCATGTTTTACTACGGCCTGGATTTCCACGATCTGGCGCTGAACTTCATCCTCAACATCTCGGCGTTTATCGTCGTGTGCGAGGCCTTCCTCTACATCCGGCCCCACTTCGGCCTGTGGCTCAAGACCTTCAACGTCAAGCCGAAGGTTGTGAAGGGCACGCAAGCGGAATGCGGAGGCGCCATGTTGGGTAAGTTGCCCAACGTCCTTTGGCTCGAAGGGGCCTTCGTGGACTCCATCAAGGGGTGGCAATCGGGGTGGTTCTACATCACCGAGCCGCGCAAGCCCACATGGGCGGCGGCCCCCGAGTTTAGATCTGGCGTCCCCACGCAGCTCACCTCCTGGAAAGAGAAGGGCTTGCTGTGGGGCAATCCGAAGGAGGTGACGGGACTCCGAGCCTGCATCCAGAAGCTGGTGAGCAATAAGCTCAGGCTCGTCGTCGTGGTCCAAGTCATGCTCATCCGCCGGATTCTCCCATGCCAAGAACGGGCATTCAATCTGTGGGAGTTCAATCCGGAACAGCACCAGGCGCTGAGCGGACTCTTCGATACGACGCACGAAGGCGCCTGGAGGGTGCTGTTTAAGGGCGCCGAAGCCCCCGCATACGCGACGGAAGATCGCGGATTTAGCTCACAGCATCCAGCTGACGAGGTAAGTGATTCAACCCCATTATGGGACACTTTGTAGTAATCGAATTGATTCTAAGAGGGTCTCATTCTTTCTTTTCCTTTGACAGGAATGGATGGAGAAGGCCAAGCAGCTTATCAGCCCGGCTCCCATGCCAGAAGACCCAGTGGACGCCCGTTTAGCAGGGCTGCTGGTTCCGGCACCGCATGTGGTGCCGGAGAAGAAGGCCAAGAAGGTGGCCGCGGGGACTCGAAAGAGTTCCCGCAATCAGGTGTCCGACGATGAGGCGGACTCCTCCCCCGAAGACGAGGAGGAGGAGGAGGACTCTCTCCCGGAGGAGGGAGAGAAGAAGAGGAAAGCTTCCCCAATAGGGGAGGCCGAAGGGTCCAAGAGGGGGAGGACTATCCCCCCGGACAGTTTCGCCAACACCACCGTTGGCGAGGATGAGTGGCCTCCAAGGGCCAGGCGTTCGGCCAGATCGTAAGTATCCGGATCCTTGATATGCAATTTCTTTCGTGTCGCGTAGTGTCCTTCTAACGCCGCATTCTGTCCGTAGTCCGGCTGATGATGATCTCCCCGCTTCATCAAGCGGGTCATTGGCCCCGTCGGATGTGGATTCACTTCTGACTGCCACTACCCCCCGTGCCGGCGAGGACGCCGAGGTGGGATCCCAGAGAGGGACCCATCAGGAGGAGGCTCCGGAGGCGCCGTCAGGCTGCCTCCCGGACTTTGTGCCGGACTCTACATCGGCACCCGCAGTGGTTCCCGAGTCCGGGGGGCGGCCCCTTTGAAAGAAGGGCAAGACCGTGACACCGGCGACCTCCGTCCAATCGGAGGCGCCGGATAACTTGTTGGAGGCGCTTAAAGGCGCTTCCATCGAGGAAGAACACCGCACTATCATGAGTGCGGTGATTCAAAAGGTTCAGCTTGCCAAGAGCGGGCTGACCGAAGCCTGCAGCAGCCTTTTAACAGGCTTTGAGGTAAGAAGTTAAAATTATGTAATGTAATACCACATAGACAGTAGCCCCTGATGCTCAGTTCGGTGTTCGGAAAGAAAAGCCGGACCGAGGATCTAACAAGATATACACAGGGTTGCTTAAAATATGTCAATATGGGTTTGCAGGCTGCGCTGCTGACCTCTGCCGCACTATCGGCGGAGGTCGTTGTTTTGAAGAAGGATCTCGAGCGGTCCGAGCAAGAGCTCGGCCATGCCAAGAAGCAGCTCGAGGACAAAGAAGGTGAGTAACACCACTTTGAATAGCTACCTTACAGAAAAGGGTTTTGGTTGCAATAAAGTTAACAAGGATAATATGGGTATTGTAGGGGCCACTAACGAGGTGGCAGCCCTGAAGGAGGCTGTGTCCACGGCCGAACGCAGTGCGGCCGCGGAACGGGCAGAACGAGAAAAGCAGGAGGCACGGGTGGTGGAAGTTCGGCAAGAGCTCCAGGCTCTCATGGAGAAGCATGAGAGTTTGGAGCGTGACTCCAAGACTCGAGAGTCCGAGCTTGCCTCGGCTCTCGAAAGTGCCAAGTCCGCCAAGGCCGAGGCCCATAAGGCCCTTCAGGAGGTTGAAGATATAAAGAAGATAGCGGCGGGTAAGGCATTTTTCATGCAAAGCAGGCATGTTAATGTAAACTACCTGACACTTACCCGCATTCGGAGCTCTCCAGGGGCGTTTGCAGATCTGCCGCGTAGTGCGTCTGATGCCGCCGCATTCTATCGTGGCGAGGAGGGGAGCTCGACGGAGAAGGTCTTCTGGTCTCAGTACGCTGAAGCCGGCCATCCGGTGCCCCCAAGCGACCAGCTGAAGCAGCTGGTCGAACTCCACAAGGTAGCTGATGAGGCCATGAAGGGCCTTATAGTCCGGCTGTGGCCTGAACAGGTCATGCCTGGGAGCTACTTCGGCCTCGTGCGGCGGCTCGTGGATGCATGCCCCTGGGTGGAGGTCATCAAGCGCTCCGCCTGTATTGAAGGTGCTCGCCGGGCCCTCGCCCGCACAAAGGTGCATTGGGGCAGGTTGGATGCGGAGAAGCTTCTCACGGACCCACCGCCACCGGGCAAGGAGTATCGCACGCCCGAGATGTATTATAAAACTGTCCTGAAGGGAGCCTGCGATATTGCGGATGAGTGCCCCAGAAATGTAATCTTTGAGTAAACTCGTTATGTATTATCCTGTGCGCTGAAACTTTGTTCATGTGCGCATTAAGCAACGCTTGTTTAATTTAAAATAATACCTTCTGTGCGGCCGTTTATAAAATCTGAGAGATGGCAAGTCGTTGGGTTCAGCCCCCAAGCCACGAGTGCTGGGGTGTTCGGGATAAACTTGAGCACTCTTGTTCCCATTTTTGGGTCCATCTAGGGAGGCGCTCAACACAACGAACAAGGCAACCGGACTTATAATGCTTGAACACTCTCACTTAGCCATAGAATTCTATAATTTTAAATTTCGGCGAAGCCCCTGGTATTCGGAAGGCCGAATCCGGGGCGCTATCCACGCCTTCGTCGGACATTGTCCGGAACTTCGCTCGAAGCGGCGTGAGTCTTTAAGGACCCGAAAAAACCTCTCGAACAGCGACCGGTCTCTCGCCTTATCATGCCAGTCAGTTTTAGCTTTCTCCACTGAGGCGCTCGCCCGGCTCAACCGGGGCGCAATCGCAGTGGTTCTCCCAGTGCCACCTTAGCCGACAGAACGGAACGTAAGGCACCAAAACGTGGGAGCCGGGCAAACCCAACTATTGACCCAAGACATGATTCGGAGCCGATTCATATAATGCTATAAGTTCGGGGTGCCGCACTTATGAAAGTGTTCGGACTTTATCACACCATAATTTGGGGAACAGAAGCCCCTGGCGTATTCGGCCGTACCAAAATATACGGGTGCAAGATGTCATGTAATGAGCATATATATATATATAAAAGGTAATGGAATTGCAGTCAAAAAGGTGTTGCATTATTTATGAAAGAAAGTCTGCTATGAATGCGGACTGATACAAATAGTGCGGTAAGCAAGGGATTTGGACTAAGTAAACATGTCCCCCTTCAGGGGTGAGCTGCGGACTTGGTGTATATAATCGAATTTTAATGCTTGTAATTGAGACCACCTGAGTGTTCGTCGCAGCCTTATTTAGTCCCTGACTGTTGCATCATGAGTTCGGCAGGTTCGCCGCTGGACAGGGCTTCTGGTTAACGGAGTCCTGTGTTCATAAAGAAGGAAAATAAAAAATAGAAAAAAGGGGGGCACACTTGCGAGCCCCTGGTGTGGTCGAACCGCACTCTGGGTCCATTGCGATCGTGCCCCTTCCCCTGTGCCCATGGTATCTCCAAAGCGTAATGATGTACGCGGAGTGTTATTCTTGCGATCATGCGCGGGCGAGGGTTGGGGCCGCATTGCTACGCGTGCTCTGATCGCGCCAGGTGGTCTTGGTTGGTATTGCTTCAGGCGCGTTTTGCTGTATCCGGCCGTTTAACGGCCGGACTCGAGAATTGCCTTAAGAGGCTGCTCTGTACTTCTGCCGCTAGAGCCGCTGTATGTTCCTCCGTTCGGAGGGAGCGTTCCGTATTCTCGTTGACCGTGATGACCCCACGAGGGCCTGGCATCTTGAGCTTGAGGTATGCATAATGCGGCACCGCGTTGAATTTTGCAAACGCGGTTCGTCCGAGCAGAGCGTGATAGCCGCTGCGAAACGGGACTATGTCGAAGACTAACTCTTCACTCCGGAAATTATCCGGGGATCCGAAGACCACTTCCAGTGTGACTGAGCCTGTACAGTTGGCTTCCACTCCTGGTATGACACCTTTAAAGGTTGTCTTTGTAGGTTTAATTCTTGAGGGGTCTATGCCCATCTTGCACACTGTATCCTGATAAAGCAGGTTCAGGCTACTACCGCCATCCATCAGGACTCTCGTGAGGTGAAATCCATCGATGATTGGGTCTAAAACCAGTGCGGCGAATCCGCCGTGGCGTATGCTGGTCGGATGGTCTCTTCGATCGAAAGTGATCGGACAAGAGGACCATGGATTGAACTTCGGGGCGACTGGCTCCATCGCATAGACGTCCCTTAGTGCACGTTTCCTCTCCCTCTTGGGTATATGGGTCGCGTAAATCATGTTCACCGTCCGCAGTCGTGGAAAACCCTTCTGTTCTCTATTGTTCGGCGGTCGGGTCTCTTCCTCGTCGTTGCTGTTTAGCCCCTTGTCATTGTTTTCGGCAATTAACTTGCCTGCCTGCTTGAACACCCAGCAATCTCTATTAGTGTGATTAGCTGGTTTTTCAGGGGTGCCATGTATCTGGCATAAGCGGTCGAGTATTCGGTCCAAATTGGACGGACCCGGCGTGGTTCTTTTGAATGGCTTCTTCCGTTGACCGGGTTTAGAGCCTCGGAATCCGGTGTTGACTGCCGTATCCTCCTTATCGTCGCCGTTAATGCGGCGTTTGTTTTTGTTTCGACGTGACCTGCCGTTGCTGTCCTTAGTATCCGGACTGCCAGAATTTTTACGGAGATTGTTGCTGCGAGCTAGCCAGCTGTCCTCTCCCGCGCAAAAGCGGGTCATTAATGATGTGAGGGCTGCCATGGATTTTGGCTTTTCCTGCCCCAGGTGCCGGGCTAGCCATTCGTCCCAGATGTTATGTTTGAAGGCTGCAAGGGCCTCTGCATCCGGACAATCGACGATTTGGTTTTTCTTTGTCAAGAACCATGTCCAGAATTGTCTGGCCGATTCGTCTGGCTGCTGAGTAATGTGGCTTAGGTCATCGGCGTCTGGTGGTCGCACATACGTGCCCTGGAAGTTGTCGAGGAATGCGGCTTCCAGGTCTTCCCAGCACCCAATTGACTCTGCGGGCAAGCTGTTTAGCCAATGCCGAGCTGGTCCTTTAAGCTTGAGTGGGAGGTACTTGATGGCATGGAGATCGTCGCCGCGGGCCATATGGATGTGGAGAAGATAATCTTCGATCCAAACCACGGGGTCTGTTGTGCCATAGTAGGATTCAATGTTTACGGGTTTAAACCCTTCGGGGATTTGATGATCCATTACTTCGTCAGTGAAGCATAGCGGGTGTGCGGCGCCTCTGTATTGAGCAATATCGCGACGCAGCTCAAGAGAGCGTTGTCTGCTGTGTTCGGCCCGGCCGGGGTTATTGTATCCGGCGCGACGGTATTCGTCATGGGTCGTGGGGCACCCACGTGATCCGTAGATGGATCTGGATTGCTTTGCTTTGTCCTCCAATATGTCCTGCAAGTCCGGCGCGTTCCCTCTTGGCTTCGTACTTTTGGAGCGATGCCGGGGTACGGTCTTGGCTGGGGGCCTGGATGCCTCTCTGTCACGACCACGGGGTGGTCGGTCAGCCATATCATGCACTGGTGATGGAGGTATGTATGCTTCCTCCTCTAATCGGGGGAGCAGCTTGCGTCTTGGGTAGCTTTTGGAGGGGCGTTCGAGTTTATACTCTTCTGCCGCGAGGACCTCGGTCCATCGATCGGCCAGCAGGTCCTGATCAGCTTGAAGCTGTTGCTGCTTTTTCTTTAGTCTGTTTGCTGTGGCGATAAGCCTGCGTTTGAAACGCTCTTGTTCGACGGGATCCTCAGGTACGACGAATTCGTCATCGTTGAGGCTTGCTTCGTCTTCGGAGGGAGGCATATAGTTATGATCCTCGACCTCTTCGTCTGCCGCCCTCTCATGAGGGCTTGCTTCTGCATCCTCCTGCGCTGAGTCTTGCTGGAGGGGATTGTCTTCGGCACTCTCTGGGGTATTATTATCTCCTGTGCCGGAATCTCCATTCTTGCTGTGGCGGGATTTAGAGCGGCGCCGCTAACGCCGGCGTTTGGGCTGCTTCTTTAAAGAGTCTGCCTCCGCTGCTTCTTCGCCGTCCCCGTCTTTTGGGGTGTCCACCATATATATGTCGTATGACGAGGTGGTCTTCCAGTGCCCTGTAGGCGCTGGTTCCTGTTCGTCTCCGGCATCGTCGTCCATAGCGTCGATGTCGTCGTAGTCGTAGTCTAGCATGTCGGTTAGATCGTCGACAGTGGCTACAAAGTGGGTGGTGGGTGGGCTCTGAATTTCTTCGTCGTCCGTACCCCAACTATCCTGGCCATAATCCGGCCAGGACTCTCCCGATAACGAGAGATGCTTTAGCGAATTTAGGATGTTGCCAAAGGGCGAGTGTTGGAAGATGTCCGCGGCGGTGAATTCCATAACCGGCGCACAATCCGAATCGATTGGTAGGGGCGCGGGAGGTTCGGAGTCCGGCAAGGAGTTCGGAACCTCGGAATCACGAGTTTCGCAGGGGACAAGATTAGTGTTCGGCTCCATCGCCGTGGAAGTTGGAGCCCCCAAGGTGGCGTCTATCCACCGATCCTTGATCTGGGCGATCGGCTCCGGACTAATGGCCGAAGCGGATTCATATGCGGCCACCAAGGCACTGCTCGGCGGCAGAGCTAGATCATGCCCATCGTAACAGTGCGGCACGCTCGGCTGTGGCTCGAGTCCGTCGAAGATCAAGTCCCCGCGGACGTCGGCCGTGAAGTTTAGGCTTCCGAATCTGACCTGACGGCCAGGGGCGTAGCTTTCGATCTGCTCCAGATGGCCCAGCGAATTAGCCCGCAGTGCGAAGCCGCCGAATACGAAGATCTGTCTGGGGAGAAAAGTCTAGCCCTGGACAGCGTTGTTGGTTGAAGATGCCATCGGGCCTATCGGTGACGGCACAGAGGAACTCTCAATGAAAGCACCAATGTCGGTGTCAAAACCGGCGGATCTCGGGTAGGGGGTCCCGAACTGTGCGTCTAGGCGGATGGTAACAGGAGACGAGGGACACGATGTTTTACCCAGGTTTGGGCCCTCTCGATGGAGGTAAAACCCTACGTCCTGCTTGATTAATATTGATGATATGGGTAGTACAAGAGTGGATCTACCACGAGATCAAAGAGGCTAAACCCTAAAGCTAGCCTATGGTATGATTGTTGTAATGTATGTTGTGTCCTACGGACTAAAGACCTCCGGTTTATATAGACACCGGAGGAGGCTAGGGTTACACAGAGTCGGTTACAATGGTAGGAGATCTACATATCCGTATTGCCAAGCTTGCCTTCCACGCCAAGGAAAGTCCCATCCGGACACGGGACGGAGTCTTCAATCTTGTATCTTCGTAGTCTTGGAGTCCGGCGGACGATGATAGTCCGGCTGTCCGGACACCCCCTAGTCCAGGACTCCCTCAGAGGGGCTCGGTGGAACCAGGATAAGAGGGAAATATCCTGACCGTGCAGAGATACTGACTTTGATTAAAGTCTCGAAACTGCTCTTCGACCGTGTATTCGGGATACGAACGGTAACCCGTCTCGATCATTACCCGGACTAACATAGTCGTATGACCGGCTACGTCGATGCACCTGGTCAGGCGAACCACTTGGTTTTGGTCACGAGTGGCCATCTGGAAGCACAACCACAATGCAAAGACATTAGAATTTCTAGCAGAATTTGGACAGCATAACGGCTGTAAATGCTCAAAAAGGATTTGAGACATTTTACAAAGAATTGCATAGCCACTCAACAATATCATATCAAGGTTCTGGTCCAACTTAGTAGCATAACATGATAGTAGAACTGAACTAGGCTTGTAATCATCAAACCTATAAGGTACTACTGATTAGTAACACGTGAACCTGATAGAGAGAAGAGATCCTAATCCTTAACCCCCGGTGGAAGAATGGACTGACTCAGATCAGAATGCCATGAGGTAAAGGAGTAAAAAGAGCCTTACGTACCATCCCACAATCAATTCCCCTACATATAACTAAAGCATTTCTAGACTCAACATCGACCAGTTTGGCTTGGAGAACCTATAGGCAGTCCGGCTCTGATGCCAACGCTGTCAGAACCCCGACTCAATGTCACATCGATCTAGCCTGTAACACGTCATATCACTTTGCGGCCTCACGCACGGTATCCCCACGGGTGTCGCCTTACCTTTGCCCGGGACCGTTTGCGCCTTTTGGCACACGTATATGATAGTGTCGCTAGCATCCATATGAAAAGGAGCACGGGCTGACATGGCTAGTTGTAAACCCAAAGTGGCACAGACTTACAGGTACAGGCATCCATGACCCAGCATCGAACGTGTCGGTCATCAGCAAGTAAGTTCCGGGCTGTAGCACTGGGCTAGCAGGACTCCGGTAAACCGAGCTGTAGCGGGCTAACAGGACTCCGGTACTCAATGCGTGACATTTCCCCGAAGGGACAGACACAGGAACGAAGAAGGACACTTGCCGGCCAGCCTAAGTGTTCCGGAGCAGTAGCAAGCTACCATGGCTCAGTGGAAACACTAGGAGACATTTCCCGGTAAGAGAGGCTACTAAAGATAAACAACTAGATAGTCAGATCCCACACATACCAAGCATTTCAATCATACACACAATATGCTCGATATGTGCAAATACAACAAGGCATCACAACATGACTCTATGACACAAGTACTTTATTTAAAGGCTCGGTGAGCCATACATAGCATACACACAAGTACGGGTTACACGACCCACATTCAAGTCATGCAAGCATACAAGCCAACAGCGGAAGTGTTTTGTCTGAGTACAGACAACTAGTAAAATAAAAGAGGCTTGGGTAAGCCTAGCTATACTACATGGTCCTTCACTTGCTCAGGATCACCACCTGGGCCTTAGTCTACTCATCGATGTCAACGTCTACGAAGAACCCGTCGGAAGGGGTTGTGGCATCTTCTGAAAAATGTAAATTAAAGCAACATGAGTACAAAGGTACTCAGCAAGACTTACATCAGATCCTACATACATGCATATTATCAAGAAGGGTTGGTGGGGTTATTGCAGCAAGCCAGCTTTGACTCTTGGCTAAGCTATCCTACGAGACTCCAACTTGAAATGGTTTTGCGCACTCGAGTCCACTACTCACCACTTCAATACGCTACCGAGGATCCACCTCCGTCTTCCTACGGAAGAGCCATCCTCGGCACTCACGCTTATCTTGAGGCTTTTAGTAGTTTCCATTTACTTGTCTATGAACTGTATAGGCAACCAAGTAGTCCTTTACCGCGGACGCGGCTATTCGAATAGATGATGTTAACCCTGCAGGGGTGTACTTCTTCATACACGCTCTCACCACTTACCGCCGTTTACACGACATGTACTCGGCAACCTTCAAGCGGAAGCCCAACGTGGGTGTCGGCCACGACCTACCTAGACACTCAAGTCTCTAGTCCAGGTTTATCGCCTATTTGGGTTCCATCCATGAGGAGATCCGGCCGGAGTTTCGCTCACAGCCCCAAACGATGTGAGCAGGGTTCCCGATATACCAAACGGGCATCCGGTACACCCGGCCATGTACCTATCGCATCACAGCCCACCCCTACGGTCAGCGCTGTCCACGGCCTCCAGTAGGCTACAAACACCAGAAACTACTTGCAACTCCTGGACAGAAGACTAGGGTGAATAAGAAGCCGAGAGGGTCCATTGGTTTCGGGCCCAATGCATGGTAGTAGCTGAATCTTAAATCACACATACAGATCTCAGTGCTTAAGGACGGCCTCAATGAAACAACCCACCATGTACTCCTACATGGCCTCTCATCGATACCTTTACCAAATCGTGTTCAACACCTTACTCTCATACTGACACGATCATTTCACTCTAGCCCATCACCCAGATGAACCAGACCTGACACGACTCTAAGCATAGCAGGCATAGCAAGGTAGGAACAACACATTCATATGGCTCGATCAACTCCTACACATGCTAGTGGGTTTCATCTAGTTACTGTGGCAATGACAGGTCATGCAGAGGAAATGGGTTCAACTACCGCAGCACACAGCAGTTTGAATCGCGTTGTCTTAATGCAGTAAAAGAGAGCAGAAGCGAGAACATGGGATTTTATCGATATGATCAAATGGTTGGTTGCTTGCCTGATGGGTCGGTGCACTGGTATTGTTCTTCGTTGGGGTAATCACGGTACTCCTCGGGGGCAGGACCTGCCACAGAGAGCACCGATACACAAACATTACCAAACAGTATGCAACAATATGATGCATGCATGAGACATGGCAAAATGAGTGTATTGGGCTAATGCAACTAAGAACAGATGGGTTTGAACTAATTTGAACCAATGATTCAAAGTTCAAACTCATAAGTTGCCATTTTAAGTGCTTTATCTTGTTCTGTGATAAACAGCATGTTAGCTTGTTTAAACATGCATGAAACCAGTACAGATGGAAAGATTGGATTTTTCTGATCATTTTTCACATATAATTTGTTTCATTTGGAGCTACGGTTGATTTTATATGAATTTTAGAAGTTTGAACTAAATTCTGGAATTTATAAATCATTCTGGATTTATTTTTAATTCCAGAAAAGGATTACTGCGTCAGCATGATGTCATGCTGACCTCAGCAAGTCAACAGAGACGTCCAGGTCAAACCTGACTGTGGGTCCAGGGTGTCAGTGTAATTAGTTTAGCTAAAAATTAATTAAAACTAAACCAGTTTAGTTAACAGGGCTGGGCCCCACCTGTCATTGACTCAACAGAGTCAACCAGGGCCCACCTGTGGTCAAAGTCAAAGTCAGCTGCACCGGCGTTTAGCCGCCGGCGAGCCCGACGCGGCGGCGGAAGTGATTTTGGCCGTTCCAGCCACCAAATAGGTCACGGAAGGCATCTAGGTGGAGCTGGGGACAAACCGCAGCTCTTGGTGGAGTTAGTTGAGGTCGGGGTTGCCGGAGTTGGCGTCGGCGACGACCTAGGCGGCCGCCGGAGTTCGGGTGGATGCGAACTCGAAGCTAGGGTGTGCGGTGAGGTGCGGGGAGTGCATGGTTAGACCCTACGCGTCGTGGTGAGTGCAATGGACACCGAGAGGTGGCCGGAGGATGGCCGGGAGCACGTCGGCGACGAGATCCGCGGCGGTGCGTGCGGGTGATCTTCGTGTGGTCGCGGTGGTGCACGGGAGCGAGAGAAAGAAGGGGGAGGAGTTAGCTAAGCTCACGGTGGTCTTGAGGGAACAGACGGCGCGGTCGGGGACGAGCTGGTGCGGCGGCGACGGCGAAGGGGATCTCCGGCGATGGCGGTTCGGTCGAGGTCAGTGCGGCGGCTACGGGGCACGCGAGCGCTCGGGGCTCGGCTAGCTCGAAGGAGTAGAGGGCGGCGGAGCTTCTGGACACGGTGGCGCGGCGTGGAAACGACGGGGAGCACGACTACGGCGGCGGTGCGGCGGCGGTGGCGTCGGCCATGGCTGGGGAGCGCGAGGGGGAGGAGCTGGGGGCGAATGGAGGTGTCCACGGGGTTCGGGGTGCGACGTGGAGCTCGTCCAGGCTAGCTAGGCGGCGAAAAGGGGGAAGCAGGGCGACGGGCAGCTGCGTGGCGCACGCTGCGGCCGCCGTCGAGCACCTGCCTGCCTGCCTGGCCAAGCCAAGCAGCTCGCTGGAGCGGTGGCTGGGCTGGGCCGGCAGGTGGGCCTCTGGGTGGCGACAGGTAAGCTTTTTC
The DNA here is from genome assembly GCF_002162155.2 of Triticum dicoccoides. Lineage (NCBI taxonomy): Eukaryota > Viridiplantae > Streptophyta > Magnoliopsida > Poales > Poaceae > Triticum > Triticum dicoccoides. The sequence goes on along the minus strand of NC_041381.1, from coordinate 538,984,019 downwards.
CTTTATTTCTGTTCCTGTTTTTATTCTGTAAGTTTGTTGAATTTCTAAAAATACCTAGGCAACTCCAAAATTCACCAAACTGCACCTGGTCCTTAGTTGGAATATTTCCAACATGGAACATTTTAGTTTGGGATTATTTGAGCATTTGAAATATTTTTATAAATTTTAAATGCCCAAATTCAAATACTTATGATTTAATTCAAGACCTTAGGATGACCTAGGAAACTGTGCATCACTTTTGGCAGAGGTTCTGAACCAAGACAAAAATGATGGACATTTTAGAAGGGCATTTCAGATTCATTGAAAATATTTTTAGTAAATCCTAGTTGGTTTCAGAGGGGGCTGGGGGTTCTGTCATCCCCATTTCAGGTTTCTGTTAAATGAAATAGACATGATGCAACACTCTAATGCATGAGCTAGCTAGGGTGTGACAAGCTCGGCGTCGTGACCCCCGATGGTGTCCTCCCGAGGCTTCATCTCCTCCTCCTTCGCCTGGCGGTCGCGAGCTTCCTTGGCGAGCTCATCGCGTAGACGCTGCAGCTCAACCTCCATCGCCTTGCAACAGTCCTGGGCGACCATGGCGTCCTTTAGCGCCACATCGCAGGTGGCTGTGGCTTGAGTGGATGTTTGCTTCTCCTCCTCAGAAGCTGCCGCAGCCCGGCTCAGCACTAGTCAGACAGAGGCATTAGAGTGAACCTAGCCAGAGACCAGCTCCAGGCGCCCGGCTACCAGGTGGGAGTTGGCGCCCTGGAGGTCTTCTCGTAGCTGACCCAGCTCAACAAGGGCGCGGTCCAAGACGGCGGAGGAGGCAGAGGAATCCAGAACCAGTGGTGCAGGAGGAGGAGGCGGCAGCGTGATCATGACTCTGGAGACCGGGAGCTCCTGAGTCTTGTCCGCCTCAGCAACAGCATCAGGCACCAGCACCTCCAGAGTCAGCGGTGCCACGGGGACTGGCACCCCGTCAGGGCGCTCCTCCTGGCCTCACGAGGATGATCAGGCAGGGGAGGTGTGAGCTCCACTGCCTCCCCTTCCCATGGGCGAAGGCGCAGCTGCGGCAGATGAGCCTGCCCCAGGCGAAGCCGCCGTGTCTCCCTTCAGCTTTTTCTCCGCAAGCGGCGGCCTAACCAAGTGATGGAGAACGTCAAGCCTCGGCAACAAAAATAAGAACAAGGCGCAGTTCGAGCACTTACTAGTCAATCGCGGCATAGGCCGGCGGCCTCTTGTCGAGCTTAAAGCCCGTAAGCCTCATGGTCCGGGGCGCAGCCTTGAGAGGTCCAGGAGCGGAGGAAGGTGTACCAGAAGGGCTAGAGCCGGCCTCGGGCGGTGCCTGAGCTGGAGTAGCCCTCGGGAGATCAGCCCCGACCTGTCTTTCTTCGGGATCACGGGCGGGTCCTCTTCCTCTCGCCTGGCATCAGCCTCGTCGTCATCTTGCAGGGTGCGGAGGATGCTGGCCCTGCGCCGGGGGGAAGTCTATCCCGTCCCCTAAGCGGTCGCCTCCGAGTCGCGCTCCTCTTCTTCTTCGTCTTCCTCTCTTCCCCCGTGGGAATCATCAGAAGACACCTCCACCGGCATCGTCGCCCCCTGGCCCTCAGGAGGCACCGCCGGCACCAGACCGCGCCCATCAAAGGTGGGCATGGCATCCACCACCTGTTGCCAGTTGTCACGAAGGAACAGGGGGACAGGAGCGCCCTCCAGACCTTCCACATCTTCTCCAACCAAGAGGCGGAGAGCTGCGACCAAATCCTCGTCAGCCAATGCCACCGAGTTTATGCGAAGATCGTCGTCCGCACCCCCGAGCGTCCACAACGGGCATGAGTGCGCCTGAAGTGGAGCCACCCACTGCGTCAGGAACTCCCTCAGGAGCGTGGCTCCTGTCAGCTTCGTTGCCTTCATGTTGCCCGGCCTCAGGTCGGTGTTCATCTTCTCCAGCTCCGACTTTGCCCATCGGTCATCAAGCTTCGCACGAGACCACGCCTCATTGGGCTGGGGCTGCTCCGTTGGCAGCACCAGCCGAGAGTGGATGCATCCGGCATCCATCATGAACCACTTGCTCCGGAAGCCATCGACCCTCTTCCCAGTCTTCGAGATCGCGTTGGCCTTAGAGTACGCGACGAAGCCAACGCACGCCGAGGTATGACCGCCGGTGATTCGGAGGGAGAAGAAGTGGCGCAGCAAAGCCACGGACGGCATCACCCCAACGTGCGCCTCGCAGTAGTAGGCGAAAATCGACAAAAGGAGAACGGAGTTGGGATGGAGATGAAGGGCCTGCAACCTATAATGGCGAAGAACAGCGTAGAAGAACTCGGAGAAGGGAGGAACCAGGCCGGAAATGATGGTGCTCATGAAGAATGGGTAGAAGGTGCTCCCCTTAGCCTTCGGCACGGCGAAGCCGACCCGGAGTCCGGTTTCCCCCATCTCGTTGCCTTGCGCCACCGTCATCAGGCGCGTAGCAACGAGATTCTTCTCCGTCATGTTGGGGGGATCCAGGGCCAGCGAATACCAAGCTGACAGGGCCTCAGCCACGGCCTTGCGGGGTGCCATTGCTCGCTGAAAGGGGAAGGATGGAGCGGATCTGGAGATTTCAGAAGCAAGAGAGCAAGGAAGGGGATCTGGAGCAAGGCGAATGAGAGCAATGAAGGTAAGCCTAACCTAGGAGAGCCTTTTGTCAGTCGGGCAGTTGCCGAGGCAGCGTGGGGAAGCGGAGACACCCACGTCCAATCAACCGCCACGCAGCGACCAAGGCCGTGGGCTGTTGGGGCCCGCAGCGCTCCGCACTTGCCCTTTGGCTTTGTTGCTAGGCCAAGTCCAAGCGCACCTTGGGCCCGGGGGCTACTGTCCGCATTCTGGGAACGGGGATCCCCAGACTTGCCTGCCTGCGGCCTGCGGCGTGGCTCGGCAGTGGCCCAGTACGGCCCATCTTCATCAACCCAAGTTCAAGACCCTCGTGAGGGGCCAAGCCTCACGGGACGGACAACACAAGGCCTCCTCAGGGGCAGCCTCACCAGGCAAGCTCGCAAGGAGGCGGAGAGATCAAGGCAAGGGGTACCTCGCGAGGTGCTCGTGACGCAAGCCATGACGATCAAGACTAGGCGGGCGCCAGACGGGCGCCAGCCTGCACAGTGTCCTTGTTTCCTCTTTGGTACAAAGGGGCAAGTGCAGGCGCAGAGTACCAAGGCATCAGGCAAAGGTTTCTATATCGGTGCAACGAGACCAAGACCAGCAGAGCGGCAGGACGGAGGTCACCATGGAGCCCAAGACGGCATCACCACCAGTGCCTTTGGCAGTCGAAGACCACCTTTAGTCAGGATAGCTTGTACTAGTTGTACCCTTTCAAAATGGCCGTTGTTGTCTCCCTTCCCACTCAATATTTGGGAAGAGGACCAGGGCCTCTATAAACAGAGATAGCCACCACAGTAGAGAGGCATCTCATCTGAACCCCGATCGAAATCCTTCCCAAGTAGAACACCACCACCACAAGAACACCCCTCGCGAGGCTGTTCTTCCTCTGTACTATTCATCATCAGCCCAAGAGGCAATCCACCACACCACACACAGGAGTAGGGTATTACACCACAACGGTGGCCCGAACCTGTATAAATCTCGTGTCTCTTCTGTTGTTCATCGTGCTAGCTAGAATCGCGGCGAGGTTTTGGGGTGTGTTTCGTTAGGGAGAAGATCTTCATGCGCACCCCAGAGTTTGAACCTTAAGGGTTGTGCCGGAACCCGATATTTGACAGGGCGAGGATCCATGGGTGGTCAGAGGTCGTTGGCGTCGGTTGTGTGCACGATTTGAACGCCCTCGGTTGGGGCGCTCTCCGGTTGGGGTAGTTTATTTAACATCCATGGTCGTGTGCTATGTGTTGTATATTTTAGCATTGATAATTTTTGCACATGTGATGATACATATTATTTGTTATAGGAAATGACAGACGATGAGTTAACTGATATCATGTTTGACATGGAGTTTGGAGAACTGATGAAACACTAGATAGAAGATTGGTCAGATGATGAAAATTCAGATCATGGAGATTGGTCAGAGAATGGGGACGAATGGGAAGATCTTAATGTGGGTGGCATTATCATGTTGTAATTTTTTGGTGGCATACGAGAAGATTATATTTTTTGTTGGAAATTTATAGATGGATGAGCATGATGATGGTCAGGAAAGCAACTCGGAGATCTCGAATGAATATTACATTAGTCAGGTATGGAAGTGGAATTTTTTGTTGGCATGCAAATTGAATTTATCCTGGAATAGTATATGATAAGTACTTATGTATTTGTGTTGTATCAACTCATTTACAAATGTCATAATGTGTACGACTATTACGGGAATCTGACGTGGAGACAGGCCTTGATGACGAATCATTAGCTGCACCTGATTCTGGGGAGTCGCAGTCGTCGGTCATCATGAGTGAGGTATGTATGTAATCAATGTTGTATGGAAGTAATGTTAAACCATAGAAAATTGTTTTCATGGCTATGTTATGATTGTGTAGGTGACAGAAGATGAGGGGAAAAAGAATGTCCAAGATACCGCCAGTGCAGATGATAAGAGGAATATGTTCATGCAGATAATACAAATGTTTGATTTCTACAACAGCTATGCTAGAGATAATGGTTTCAGCATTAGAAAGGGCAAGGTCAGGTATAGCAAAATCGAGTCACATCATATGCGTTATAGGTGGTTTGTTTGTTCCAGGCAAGGAAAACGTGACAACATGTTGCTAATCGAGGAAGGACACAACCGTAGGCTCAGACCCAAGACACGCTGCCACTGCGAAGCGCACCTGACTGTCAAGCTTGACCAAAAGTGTGGGGTTTGGTATGTTGAAAGTTTTGAGGACAAGCATAGCCATATGATGGCAAGACCGGACAAGGTACCTTTTCTTTGGTCCCACAGAGAAATCAGAGAGTACCAGAAAGCTAAGATAATGCACATGGGAGCTACAGGGATTAGAATTCACGACATTATGGATTCCTTCATCGCCAAACATGTATGGTATGTTGGTGTTGGTTTTACCAGGCATGAAATATACAACCTTTGTTCCAGGGAGAAGAGGAAGCTGCTTTCAAAAGGTGATGCTGCCACAGCCATATGCATCATGGCCAGTAGGAAGGAGAGGGATCCTAACTTCTTTTCGAGTACAAGCTAGATAAGGAAGGACATATGAATAGGATGTTCTGGTGTGACTCCCAGTCTCGTCATGACTATGAGGATTTCGGCGACGTGCTTGTATTTGACAGCACGTACAAGATGAACCGGTATGGTATGCCATTCATACCTTTTGTTGGTCTTAACAATCACGTCACCGGAAGACCATTGTTTTTGGTTGTGCCGTAGTTTCAGACGAGACCGAAGAGACATATGTGTGGCTGCTACAGACTTTTTTGAGGTCCATGTGTTGAAAGATGCTGAAGAGTGTAATCATGAACGCCAATGCTGCGATGATCAAGGCAATTCGCCAAGTCTTGCCAGACGTGTGGCACCGTATATGTGCATGGCATATAGAAGAAAATATGAAGATTCACCTCAGTCACAAGTCCTTGAAGGAGTTCCAAACTCTTATGTACTACAACACGTCCACGACCACGTTTGAGGAGAGATGGCATGCATTTTCCAAAAGATGACAGTCGGAAAAAATAGTAACATGGTTGAGACGGATGTATAATAAGAGGAGACTATGGGCCGCGGCTTATCTGACAGAGGGGTTTTGGCTTGGCATGAAAAGCAACCAGAGGAGTGAAAGTCTAAACTCATGCCTTCACCTCCACCTAGATTGTGAAATGACCCTGGTTGATATGATTTTGCACTATGAGAATCCCGTTGTACGTATCCGTGAGAACAAGGCGCGATATGACTACACGGCCTCACAGAGTTTACCGGTGCCAGTTACTAGCTCGAGGGAACTTGAGATAGCTGCTTCTCACGTCTTCACTCCAGCAAACTTCTATATGTTGCAAGATGATCTTAGGAAAATTGGCAGCCTGGAGATTGTAGAAATAAAGCTCGGAGACGGATCACAATAGTACATCGTGGCCTGGAAGAATAACCGGAAGAGCCGTTTTTGGGTGGAGTATACACCAGTAAATTCTGCAGAAACTATAAGGTGCAGCTGTAGAAGAATGATTCGAAAGGGTCTACTTGCAAGCATATATTCCATGTACTGAAGTACTTGAATATATATGAAATACCAAAGTGTTTAGTTCTTGTGCGGTTCACGAAAGACGCAAGGTTGGGACTGCCCGCAAGGTGCACAAGCAATCTGTTGGGATTTGGATGGACTGGGGCAGCTGAAGGAATGAAATATAGCCAGGTCAGTGTGTTGGCTTCAGAAGCTATGCATGCGTCATGCAAGCACCCAGCTTTGTGGGATCAGTTACAGGAGAGTTTAAAGGCCGCGATAGCTAAGAGCCATCAGTATGATCAGCTAAAGGAAAATTTGAGTAAGAAAACGGCTGATCTTAGTAGGTGTGCAATTGAATATGTGACGATGGTGAAGGCAACATAGTTGAAGTTCCAGATCCTATTAAAGTATCAACAAAAGGTGCAACTAAGGTAGATGAGAACCGCCCTATGTCGAAAAATGGTAGGCCACTTTTGTACGACGAATCAGAATCAGGTGCGGTGCATGCAAATTGCTAGGGCACATTAAACACAGCAAGAAATGCAAACTAAATAAAAAGTAAGTTTTTGTACGCATTGTAGGTTATAATTGTTTTTAACTTGTCATTCATTAACTTTTCCGATGTGTTATCTTGTGCAGAAACATGGTGGATGAAGAAGAGTAGAACACTTGCTAGAGTTATGTACGAATGAATCCAATTATATAATAGTGAGGTGTTTACAATGTGTTACTGCATACATGATATACTCTTGCAAGAGGCCAGGACCTTGAGATAGCGCTTGTAGCATATATGGACTAAACAGGAGGCGATTACTAAGGACTTTAATCATGGAAACTAGATAGCATTTTAGCCTTTGTAATGATGGCATCTTTTGTGTTGTCCACTCAAGTTATATTATATTAGAAAACTAGATGATACCCCGCACGTTGTTGCGGGAATGTTTTGCAATATATTCATAGAGAATTGGTTACGTGGAACATGTATATGTTGTTGCGGGAATTTATTGATTGCATGTTGTGGTGGACCTTTCTCCATGCATGTTGAATGATTAGGTGTCATACTTGCATGTTATGAGAAATAGGTTAGTGGGGGCTACTTATTTAGATATAGAAGATGTAATTATGTGTGGTAATTTTTTTTTCAATCCTCTGGTTTATTTACCGAAAACCGACACACTTGGCTCTAGAGTGTAGACTTGGTACCGAAAAACCCACCATTTTCCGTGCAAAAAGATAAGAAAAACCCACCATTTTATGGCTTGTTGTGTAACTCGGGCCGCTTGTTGCGATGACGTGGAGGGGGGGGGGGGGCGACGGATGCTGTTAGACGGCGCGACACACGGCCACTCCCGTTGCCGAGCCCATTTAATTTTCTTATTTTGATTACAACCCGTTTAAATGGGCCGCGCTGGCCACCTGGTCAAGACGGTTCTTCCCTCGCGATCTCCACGGTTGTTCTGTCTATCCACTGCGACCGCCACCGATCCATGTCTTGCCGCCGGTCGCGTTACGCCATGGTTTCATGGAGCGACGAGTCGAGCTCTTCTTCGGACGGCGAATCCGTGACTAGCCTGTAGGTACGCTCCTGCTATATAGTCTCTAGATAGTGCTAGGCTTAGGGTTAGGGTTCTTCATTTCCGGTATTTAAGACAAGGCGTTGATTTGTGCATTATCTCTGTTGTTTAGCTTCCTACAACTATCCCTTGCTATGAATGGAGTGGCATTGCTCACAATCTGTCTTCTCGTTGTCTGCATCGAGAACCTTGCGTCAGGCTAGTTGCTTTTGATTCCTTGGACACTGGCAGACGTTTTCTTGCATGTGGTCAGAAGGTATGTTGTTCCGTACTGTAAATATATGTTTACATTAGCTCGTGCTCGATTTACTTCGCAGTAATCCATTGTTCTGCCCATAATTGCATACAATTTCAATTAATTTGTGCATTTACAAAGTCCGTATTTATGCTGTCTTTTTTACGGTCTAATATTTGTTTTAGCCCATAATAGCATATACTTAATTGATCCATATATATAGGGCTTGACTATTCTGCTACCAGTAACACAATATTATTCTATTACCCTCGCTCCCTATAAGGACGCGATGCGCTGACTACAGTAGAGACTCGCCAACCCGCCTCCTAACGCCGGGGGCAGCCGTCGCGGGAGAGCGAGCGATGGCGACAGCCGGAGCGAGGGAGCCCGTGGCGCCGTGACGGGTCGCTCTTCCGACCCACGAGCCGCCGCCGGCCGGCCGTCCACATGCCTCCCCGCCGACAGGCTCGCCTCCTCTTGTCCCGGACGAATCCCGCAACCCAATCCCACCACCCCGAGCGCGCCGCCGCCCCCAACCCCGCCGCCGCGTGCCGCCGTCCCCAACCCACCCACAGCGCGCCGCCCACGCAGGCGCGCGTCGCTATTCCCATCCCTATCTCCGCGCACCGCCACCCCCAGCCGGACCTGACCCAATCACATCGCCATGGCGCGGTGTCTCCATCTCCCGATGACGGAGCAGCACCTTCCCGACGGCGCGCCTACCACTGCCGACGAGGAACTCTGCCCCAAGCCTCCTCCCTCCTCCTCACGTCCGGATGGGCAAGATCCAGCCGCCGCTGAAGCCTATCCCACCGGCGCAGCTCCCCATCGCCATTGCGCTTCTCCTTCCCCGCGTGTCTCCACTTCCCCTTGCTGCTCGGATTGGTGTGCCGCGGTGCCGCCACTCAGGTCAATTTCATTCCTTCAGCCCTGCATCTCCTTGATGGCTTGTTCGGTCACTTCTACATAATCAGTTCTTTGACATGTGTGTTGCACGGTAGGTGTTTGCAGTAATGCTTGAGCACAGCACCAGCCGCCGCCGCGGTCATTGCGTCCCTGAACTGCCACGCGCCGCCTGCAGCCTTGCTTCTTCCCCTGTCTTCTGCCCGGGCGAACCCCTTTTTGTCCTCCCAGGCACAGCTGCAACCTCCTTCTCAGTCCAAATTGAGCGCTGGTTGTCGTACAAGTTGAATCCCGGCTAGTCTTCGCCAAGGAAGCCATCCTCCCTGTTCTGAACTACCAACAGCCTCTGCAAATGTGTACAAAATTCAAGGTTTGGCCCATGTTTGCTCTGTTTCTGAATTTGAGTATGATTAGGTAGTGTCATTCGTTCCCCATTACTTCTCTGAATCTAAAGAATTGATCTAGTTTCAGGTGGATGTTATGGTTATCAGTGAAATGTGAATTGCTAGGAATGTGTAGCATGATCTAGGATAAAATGTTTATATGCTATTGTTGTGCTGATTGTAAATTACCCAGCAAAAACATTTTTTATTCCCTGGATGAAGAACATTTTGTTCCCTAAGTGGAAAGAATTTTTGTTCCCATGATATGTACTACTGTTGGTAAATGAGTCGAGAACTTTTTGTTACTCTGCGTAGAAATGTTTATCACATAGCCAGTAATTAAAAGAAAGTTCAGTTTTTTATATTGTTAAGTTAAGTTCTAAATTTTAGTTCACTTCAATTAAGCTCACTTCTTGTTTATGTTCAGTTCAATAAAACAAAAAATTGAAGGTCAGATATGGCACCAAGATAAGTTAGAAAAAATTATTTCAACATAATGCAATTTGGAGGAACGACAGCGCCCAGGCCATTCACAGCCGCCACCCCACTCTGTTCACCACCGCCAACTGAGGCCGTTCAACGACGTGCCGGGCAGAGGTTCGTTTGCCCCATTGATTCATTCAAAAAATAAAAAAGTTGGGAAGCTCACGGGGACACTCTATAAAAAGTGTTCAATATAGAAGTTCAAATAATTTTTTTCTGCTACTGAAACCAATTATTTGACAGGGAGTTCAAACTTTCTTACATGAGCTATGTTACAGCTTGTAGATTCAGATTGTCGGAACAAGTTCTCATACACGCCTTTTGGCTCTGTTACAACTTGCTAAAAGGGTAGAATGTTATTGGTGTTGCAAAAATATCATATGCTCTCAACTGAATAAGAAGTGTGTAGCGCAAGTTCAGGTATAACTACTGCAAGAGTTCAAAAATCTAAACGAACAAAGCTCTAACCAAAGTTCAAGAATTTTTTCCTTCATAACTTAGTTTTCTTTTGGTTAATTTGTTGTTCTGGGCAGTACAGATGTAGAGTCTTGTGTAGTACATGTGTGTATTGTACATTGTATATTGTTATCACTTACCATACCATCATGGACAGAAATAAGAGAGATACATAGAGTCGTTCTATTAATCAACTTGCTAGCAACACTAGATGCATTTCATCTTTGCAAAAATGTGATATATTTCGTGCAATTTCTGAATGATTTGATTTCAATTTTGAGCTATCATGCAACTTAGTTAAAACATGCATTTTAGTTCAAACACTAAGTTTTGGACCATAGAGTTCATGTTTTAAAAATTTGTATAAATTCCAAACAGTCTGTAAATTCCCATCGAGTAGGTGCGCGTATTGAGCGGCTACTGAACTTGTGTGGCTGCTGCTTTTGGACTGCCCAGGAAGCACGTCATTATAGATGGCAAAAATTTGTAACCTATATAACTCCTGTTTGTTCTGACTTCTTGTTTCTCTACAGCGGCCAAATCCCAGCACACCTGATAGTTCAAACTTACACCTGGCCTGCGACCAACTGCACCGCCTCTATAAGCTCCTCGGGAATGACTTGGTAGTAGCTGGGACCCCCCTACAGCGGAAAAATCCCGGTGCACCCAGCCGCCGCTCGTGATCCCCGCTCCTTCAGCTCGACTTCGCCGGTGCCGTCAGTCCACAGGAGTAGGAGCGGCATGCCCGGCAACAAACAAGACATAAGGTATGTGCTTGGAAATTTAAAATTCTGTATACATTTGCCTAAGTTAGCTTATCCTCCCATTAGTCTTATGATTTAGACTAAATTTCAGCCATGATTTAGACTTTCTTTTTGCAATAAATAAGTTCACTATCTCAGTATAATTAGTTGACCATCTCAGTACAACTATTATTGGGTGTGCCAAAACTAGATGCTTGACTGCCTTATTATTATCACTAGTGCTTTGTGTATTCAGATTGCTCCTTCAGTCCAACCTGACCCCCGCGTCCCACTCAGCCATCCGGTCTGACATCATGTTTGTATTCTTCTTCGCCTCTCACTCCGCAGGATTTTTGCCCATTTTCAGTTCTACACTAACGCCGCTTCTAATGGGTGTGTGTGATTATTGGTTCGTGCTTGTCTTCGTCAGCGCTAGGAGGAAATTTTAGAAAAAAATGTGTTAATGGAGATGCATGGGAGTTGTGCCTCTTAGGTGTTTTCTTTTATAACTTACGACACCAAGGTGGGGGGAAATTTTGTTCTTCAGTTATACAGAATTATTCATTGTTCATCAGTTGCTTATAGGATGGTTTCCTTGGAGAAACATCTCTACTGAATTAGGTGTTGAAAATGTTTTCTTGTAAATGTTTCAGTGGGGGCTCAGTTGCTGCTCTAAATCGAACAATTTGGAGGAGGAATGCGTGAGAAACAAGTCTCCCAACGATGGCAAGGTTAGCCATGTATTCCTATTCTTTGAGTTGTCTCTGTTTCAACCATACAATTCAGCTAGCATAAGGTGGAAAAGGCAAAAAGAGTGGAGACACTGAAATTCATATTTGCCATAGTGATAAACAGTCAGAACCTTACGGTCTTGCAACATATTCAGGATCAATATTCTACTCCAGTTAGATTCTATGTAAATCCTATTAGTCATGGTTTGTCTCAAAAAAAATTATAATGAGGACATAAATAAGTGAGTGAGAGGATTTCATATTATAGAAGTAAACAATCCTTGAGAAGGAATTAATTTCTGACTTTCTGTCCGTTATTTTTTCTTAGGAAGTTAAACTAAAAAATAATTCAAGAGCGATTAGAGGAAGTGTCAGATACATTTACGGGGTAGTCATTTTTTGAACTCTTTGCTGCGAAATTCTTACGTTTCGAATGGAATGGTTAGCATGCATCCAGGCTTATGTATAGCAAGATTGTATATATGGTGTTGGAGATCACAATAACGCATGCACTGTAGTGTCCACTTGTTGGCACTTCCCATCTCCTGTATTTTTCCGTCTCTAGCTCAGTCGATTGTGCCTTGCTAATGCACTTTTATTATTTGATGAAACAAATAAAAACGCCCTGCTGGTGCGTGTGAATTGAGGCAAATGATGCACTGGTTTTGTGCTTTGCTCACTCCATTGCTGCACTGGTTTGTGCCTGGGAATAGAGTATGTTTATCAGTCCAACATGCATTCTATTCATAAAAAGAAAATGTAAAATGATAGTTTGATGTGTGTGTGTGCAAGAGACGGAAAATTTGTTTTGAATTAAAAACAAATTATCAGTTCGAATTAAAGAAAATGATCAGTTTCAATTAAAGAAAATGAACAGTTTGAATTAAAGATCCGTTCAAATTAAAAACAATGATCCGTTCATATTTAAAACAATGATCAGTTTGAGTTAAAAACAAGAAAGAAAAAACGGCTCCGAAAAATATAAACATGGTAGTCTGAACAAAAACAATGACCAGTTTAATGTTTCAAAAAAGGTTTGAATCTAAAAATCCAGCCACCACCTCGTCGCCGTCTTCTCCCTGACCCTTGTTGTTCCCTAGCCCTGCCTCCCATGCACCGTCAGAGGGCGCCGCGCGGGTCATCCTTGCTCCTCCCAACATATAAGCAACTGATGAACAACTATTATTGGGTGTGCCAAAACTAGATGCTTGACTACCTTATTATTATCACTAGTGCTTTGTGTATTCAGATTGCTCCTTCAGTCCAACCTGACCCCCGCGTCCCACTCAGCCATCCGGTCTGACATCATCTTCGTATTCTTCTTCGCCTCTCACTCCGCAGGATTTTTGCCCATTTTTCAGTTCTACACTAACGCCGCTTCTAATGGGTGTGTGTGATTATTGGTTCGTGCTTACAATGGATCTCTGCTTCCGGCCGCGGTGGGAACTCCAGGTATGCTACTCGTATTTTGCCATGCTGGGCACCAAGCAGGGCACATGAGGAAGATTGCTCTGCTTTTGTAGTTACTGTGCATCTAGTTAGCTCCTGTGCATCTAGTTTGTTGGGCAAAATGAAAATTACAGTTGAAGGAAAATTGAGGGTTAAAGTTCAGAGGCGTTTGAATAGAAGTTTTTATAGTGTGGTAGCAGAAAAACATAGGGCAGGTCTTGTAGTTTTGAACTTTTGAATGTGTATGTCAATTTTCAGTCAAGTAGCTTTTCAGATCAAAAATGATGTACCGTTAGTCGCTATATTGCTCAGTTCATGTGCAACCATTGGAGGAGTTCAAAAAATCAGAACTCGTCCATTTCCATAAAATTCTGTAAGCTTCATGCGTGTGCTGCTAAAATCTGAAATATTTTTCCAATCATACTAGTACTGATGCAATCACCTAAATACGTTGAAGAAAAAAAAACTATAAGTTTGGTGTGTGTGTGTGTTGCACTAATGTCAGTACTAATGGCGGTTTGTGTGCAGTGCTAATGGTAGTATGATGGATGATAGACTACAGAAATTATTGTTGTGTGTGTGATGGATGATACCACTTGCTTTTCATAACATAAAAGATATACATTAAATGTTTGGATTGACGAGGCCATGTCCGCCTCGGCTTTCTGGGATCTTGAACAATGGAATGACGATACACACTGAAATGGCGTAGAGAATTCTGAATGCTCACAGTTGCTACTTGCTAGGGCTGATAGTAGGCTTATTTTCGTTATGCCACTTGCTACTTGTAGTTATCATGGGTGCCCGCTAGACAGGTTGTTTTTGTTAACATGATATTGGTCAATCAATTTTACAGATCTCTTATTGGAATTGGGGTTGCAACTAAAGTAGCAAAAAAATGATACTAGCCAATTAATTTTACAGACCTCTTATTGGAATTGGGGCTGCCTCATGCTCCGGCGTCGCCCTCCGCTGCCTCAGCACGCAGGTTGTTCACCTTCGCCACCCCAGGCCGCTCACCAACACCACCAGTGCCCGTTCAAATGCCGCCCCAACAACCCCATGCGACTTTGTTTCTCTCAACTTAAAAAGCGGTTCAGCACAGTGCATGTCAGACATTAAAGCAATATTCTGTAGTAGCTTCAGAAAATGCAAATGGTCATGTTTCCACAAGACTGGCAGAACACTGCCAACTGAACTGAGCACTGGCGGAACTGTGAAGGTTCGTTCTATAAAATTGCATCAGTTCGCTAGCAAAATCAAAATCGGTTCATCTTCCCTTTGCCAATTGAATTGAACGCTGACGGACATGTGCCCAAAGTTGAAGCAAAGGAGATGAGATGCTACAAAAAAGGTACACATGCTAACAGTAGTTTTACCTTCCAGCCTTTACTCCGCTCTTGTCTGAAGTTTCTGAAAGCAAACCATTAACTTGAAACACCCCACCTCTCCAACAGGTCTAGCCATAGCTGCAGGTAGCAGAGGATAAAAAATGCATGTATTAATTGGAACAAATCACACATAGGCTATGGGCTACGGATCACACACGCATATTAGCAAAATGTGCTATAGATTAGATCAATTGATACCTCCTAGTGTAGTATTTCTATAACTGTATTTGGTCTACACTTATAGGATTTAGGGAAGTACTGCAAAAACATCTTGCATTTAGTTATAGAGGTAGTATCTGATAAACAACATCAGTTCTCATATAAAAATAAAAGTGTCTTAAGTCCGATGAATATAGGTAGTGCAGTATCTGTTACTGAGTTAGTGTGATGAACCGTCGCCACCAAATAATTAGTGGACTGACCAACCTTCGTGAGGCGAACGTCCCCGCCTCCCACCTCCGACAATGTGCCACGCCCTTGCCTCCCACCTCCGGTGGCGGACCATGGATCTGCCTCCGCAGGGGCGGCCACCGGTGGGAAAGCGGAGCATCGGCAACAACCACCTCCGCCTTCCTGCTCCTCCCAGCCGCGCGGCGACCACCTCTGTCGCGCTGAGTTCCCAGCTGCATGCATTCAGGAGCAAGAAAAATGAGAGGTTAATTGTCCGTCCACACTGCCTCTCCTCCCAACTCCACACCAGTTTTATCACAAAAAGCAGAGGATGTCTATTTTATTTCCTGAAACACAAAATAGGTGTTCTCAGTTCAGTATGTGAGCTATCTCAAGTTCTTGGAAAACATATAAAACAGTACGGTGTTTGTGCAAAAAATTCAGACTGTTTTCTAATTATACAGCAGTTTACTATATGGTAGAATTGTAGTTGTTCAGTAAAAAGGTTCACTACCCCACCCGCCACCGTCGCTCCTCCGGTCCGGCGAGACCAGCACTGCCCTCGACTCTGCAACACATCTCTGCTCCCATGCATCTTAGGTCAGCGCCACAGGCCTTCCTCCTTCTGTCGTTCCTCCCAACCCCCTCATCTCTTCGAGGTGCTCCACTCGCTGCCTTGTACTTGACCTTCCCACTCCTCCACCCCTGCACTGCCGCTCCCTCCTGCTGTCTCACCCACAAGCTAGTCAACTGGAAGATCTACGTGTCATCAGTCCAACTTCTTGCCCCGCCGACGGTCACTCAAAATGTGAGTTGCAGTACAACTTGAGCTCGATGAGAGGGTGATAAATTGAAGAAGAATCAAGGTCGTATGTGTGATGTGTCATTGATCTTTCTATGAACAATGCTTTCTCTGCCATGGACGGATGTCTTCTCTGTAGATAAGGGCATACGACACTCTGTTCTCTGAAGGTGCTTGTTGATATGCCAATGAGAACATGTACATTTTTCTATAGGTTTTCTTGTTGATTTATGAGGGATACCACAAGTTCTATTTACAGAAGTTGAACTACAGGATATGAAGTTTGATGGATGTGGAGGTTCTTTTGACCTTGAAATTTATATGAGTTCAGCTTTTACTTGATTTTCAGTTCAAAAATTGCATTCTTTTCAGTAAATCAACTTTAAGATGCAGAACATCAAGGAAATCTTGAAAATTATTTGTGCACGCTATGTCTTTTTCTTATGCTTACAAGTATTCTGCACTCATACTGTTATGCATAAGTTCATGTCGCATGTGGAGTTTCAGGTATATGCAATTGAATTAGAGCACCATGCTCTCACCCATGTAATTTGTAGGGAAAACATAATAAGTTCTAAGAACATAAATGTAGAAGTTCATATTTTGAAACAAATGAAGTATTTCAAAGTACAGAACTTCTATTTAGGTTTCTTTTGTGTAATTTCTAATGTTACTGTGCATGAACTTGTCATTATTTTTACATGTTTTACATGATTATTATGGTCATTTCGACCTTCACAAATTTCATTTTCTTTTTTCCGTTCATCTTACAGGTCGAAGGAGCTCCCTTCAGTTCAATGGATGCAACAAAATAATCCATGTTGCCTACTAGAACTTGCGTGTGTGCTGGTGCATGCCTGGTGCCTGATGCGGCGTGCGAGCATGTACACAAATTGAACTGAATGATCTCCAGTAAGTGAACTCAATGATCTCCTGTATCTGAATGACGGGGGAGATGCATCATGTACAAAAAATGGTAGGATCTTGAGGTGTTGCTGCTACTTCTTTCTTCTCATGCCCTACTGTTGCTCCATTCGATTCCATGCTACTTGTATGAAAATAATGGGATAATTAGATTTATGCCCCTAGTTGTGTCCCACTCGTCTGTTTTACCCCTAATTCCCAAAAGTCTCCGGTTCTGTCCAAGTCACTTTGCTCCTCTTATGCTTTTGCCCTTTGACCGTTTGACCGTCAGTTTGTAAACTTCATAACTAATTCATACTAAATCAGAAAAATGCAAATAAGATACCAAAATGTTCAGAAAAACATCACTTATATGTCAGTGTCATTTGCATTCATGAAAAAAGTGTTGGAAAGTGCCCATCCGAGTTTTAGTTCTTATGCTACCACCATGAATAGTAGAATCTAAAAAAGTTTAAAAAAATTCAAAAAAAATTTGGTGGCAAAGAATGACAAATGTTTTAAGTGCTTGCCAAGTTTCATCAGGGAATAACATTCGTGGGTGCCGCGGCAAAAAACACAATCAGCACTCCAAAATATATTATTTTTTTGCCACGACTTCCATGAATGTCGTTCCCTAATGAAACTTGGCAAGCACTTAGAACATTTGTTGTTCTTTGCCACCATATTTATTTTGAATTTTTTCGAACTTTTTTAGAGTTTAGTATTCATGGTGGTACCAAAAGAGCTAAAACTCGGATGTGCACTTTCCAACACTTTTTTCATGAATGCAAATGATACTGACATATAGGTGATGTTTTTCTGAACATTTTGGTATCTTATTTGCATTTTTCTGATTTAGTATGAATTAGTTACGAAGTTTTCAAATTGACAGTCAAACGGTCAAAGGGCAAAAGGATAAGAGGAGCAAAGTGACTTGGACAAAACTGGTGACTTTTGGAAATTAGGGGTAAAACAGACGAGTGGGACACAACTAGGGGCATAAATCTAATTATCCCGAAAATAATTGATGGTCTAGATGCTTGTTGAAATGCTTATGAGAACCAATTTTTGTTGTTTGGTATTTTGTATAATAGGGCAAAGAAAGGATACCCTATGAGGCCTCTTGCCAAATAGATTTATTAGAAGTTCCATTTTTCCAGCAAGTGTATGGTCAGGTTCTCTTGAAAAAATGTTATAAAAGACACAGGTGCTGCAGCGGTGCCGCCACACCTTTGGTTTCTTGTTGGTATATTTTCCATATGATCTGCAGCAGTTCTTCAGTGCGCGATTCGACAAAAGACCATCAGTTCAATTACTAAATTACTAAATATTTTTTTTGGTTCAGTTCAGTTACTAAATTTAGTTCAGTACAAATCTTGTTATAGTTACAAATCAGTTCAATAGTTATAGTTTCGGTTTAATTTAGGTTAGTTCAATTACAAGCTGGTGTTTAGTTCCTGATGGCACTAAGAATCTTCAGAAGTTACAGGGACCGACTGACGGCACTCCTTCTCTTTTGTGTTTTGAAACATTTCTAGAACTAAAGTTGTATGCTAATTAACTTTGTCAACAATCAAGAATTCAAACTATTGAAGACATATTTGGCCGAAGATATATATTGGCACCATGAGTTCTAAAATACTGATGTTGGAGCTCCTGTAGTATTTCATTTCTTAGGTTGCTTTGTTCAGAAAAATGCCGCCTGTGTCTTCATTGCACAAACTTTTTTTAGAAATGCTGGAGACTTTGTTTTTAGTGTCAAAATTTTAGATCATATTCAGTCCGGTGAAGTACTAGTTGTTTCATCTCTCATTGGAGTTGTTTAATCATGTTTGAGCCTTCCATACTGTGAGTAGCATGCATATTTGTTTAAACAATACCGGCTTCGTTTGTTGCCAAAAAAATAGTAAAAGCTCTGCTCTCTTTTCTCTCTCAAGTATCAGTAGCATAAGTCTATGTGCCTCATTCTTTTTCTTTGAAGCTTTATTTCAGTTGGCAGCTTCGTCCTCTTTTAAACTGAAGTTTTCATTCAAGTAGTACATCCACAGTAGCTAGTACAGAATGCAGAGTAGTGGATACAACTACCTAGTAGAATACTATAGGCAAGCAGGGACGTTCGATGCTACTGGATTGGGGACAGAGGAGTTAAATTAAGCCCCTCACTTCGTTTCTACAAATCAGGGGAGCTAGATCCCTGCTTCAGTATATGACTTGTACAAGAAAACATACACTAAGTGTAGCAGTTCACTATGTATTTATATCATCAGTTCGTTAACAAATCAAAGAAAAAGTTTTTGTGCGTGTGATTATTCCTGTGAGCGCCAATGTACTTAAATGTTTACTTTGTGCTTCCATGTATGTTTTTGGCAGTACAAATACATCATCATACTAAGTACTTATGCGGTCGGGGTTGAGGACATCCTGCTCAACAGTATAACTTAACTTCTTGTTTTGTGGCCGGTCGCTCAAGGAGCTGTGCTCAATAGTACAACTTCTTGTTTTGTGGCCAGTCGCTAAGGAGCTGAGTTCAAAATGAGAGAAGTCTAGAATATCGTCACAAAACACGCTCAGTATGTGAAAACACGCTCAGTACAAAACCATACATACATCCGTTCAAGTACTCTTTTTCTCGAACATATATTCTTCCGTTCTAGAAAGAAAAATGGTTGAATTAAAAATATTGATCAGTACAAGTTAAAAATGGTGGTCCGTTCGGAATAAAAGAAATGATAGAAATTCAACTTGTAAAAGTTCAAGCAAAAAGAAACCCATGCAATTCAAATGAGAAAAGTACAAGTCGTAAAATAAGAGAAGTACAGAACATCATTGTAAAAATAGTTTAGTTCAAAAAAGAATAAAAAACATTTTCTTTTTGAAAAAAAATATCATTTAGTTCGATGACATAAACCATGCAAGTACAGGGGCGACGATACAATAAACGATTGAAAACTTACGAGCAAAACAGAGCAAAGTCTAGTTAGTGAAAACACGATTAGTACAAACCCATGCAAACATCAGTACAAGTACTCTTTTTAGGAACCATTCAAAATTACTCTAAAAAGTTAGCTCAGTACAAACATACACATATATCAGTACGACTATTCTGTTTTTCACACGAGAAAACCGCAGAATCCGTCATGCCGTATTCCAAATTACTCTTAAACAGTTGTGAAGTAGAGAAAACGTTCAACATGACTAGGTTTCGCATTTTCGATAGCTGTCCAACGGTATATTATTTGCCCCATTTCGATAAACTTTTTTTAAAAAACCGCGTTTAAAACCAATTTTAACCGTCTTTGAATTCGTATTTAAACCATAAGGAATTAGAAAAAACTTTCTATACGCAAAAGTTGCGCATTTTCCATAGCTTTCCAACGCCGTATCATTTGCGTCAATCCGACAAACCGTTTGCAAAAAACAGTGAAAAACATTTCGCCCAGAATTTCACCGTTTTTCAAATTACTTTTAAATCATATAGAATTTGAAAAAAATAGTAGATATATGGAAGATGCGCCTTTTCACAAGCTTTCCAACGCCATCTCATTTGCTCAATTCCGACAAACCGGTTTGAAAATTAAGTCCAAAATACAATTCGCGTTTTCGGTTTTGAAAAAAACGGTTTTTTCAAAACTGCTCTTAAATCATAATTTTTTTGCAAAAACAAATTATAAGATTGTAATGTGGATGTCAAGAGCTTTCCAACGATATATTACACGTCCCGTTTCGACAAAAAAAATTGCAAAAAAATTTAACAACAGAAGACAATTTTTAACAACAACAGAAAGCATCAGTTCAACCGCTCGATTTTCATCAGTTCAATCGCTTGAATTCATCAGTTCAAGTAGGGTAACAAAATAATATTCTGTTACGCGTAACAGAATAGCCCAGATGTGTATATATATATAGGACAGAATATTACCCTCGGTCCCTATAAGGCGCGGCCGGCCCAAAAAAAGAAAACTACCCTGATCCCCCCGCAGATCCTTCTTACCCCGTGCCCACCGCCGCCCGACCTCCTCCCCACCACGCCGCCGGCCGGCCTCCCCCCAGCGCGCCGCCGGCCGGCCTCCTCCCCCCCCGCGCCGCCGGCT
>NC_041381.1:538941009-538962644 GCF_002162155.2 Triticum dicoccoides | reverse complement strand
CGCCTCCGGCCGGCCTCGCCTCAAGCGGGCCTCCGCGACGGCCCTCGCCGCCACCAGCACCACCTCCTCACTCATGGTGCACGTGTCACCGGCGTCCAAGCTTCGCAGATTCACTCTCCTCGTCGGTGCGAGGTGCCGGTGCTACTCCGTGGCCGGCCATCCTCCACGGCAGCTCGATCCCGCTAGGTACGGCCCCGTCCCCTCCCCCACTGCCGTGCTTCCATCTCCTCCTCCTCTATGCCGCGGCCGCCGCCGGCGCATTGGCCTGCTCCGGCACGGGATCGATCAATAGCTCGTTCCGCGCAGAGATTGTCCGTGAATCAGTTCTTTTTCAGGGTTCAGATCGACAACGCGTCGAACAGTGGAATAAATTCCACTGTTCATGGTCAGCACTTAGCGCACTGGATCCATGCCGAGAGCAGAGCGAGCGAACTCTGAGCTGCTACTAGCGTACTATGAGCTTTCAGGTACCCTTGGCTAACTTGGATTATTTCTCTTTCCAGGGTCTTGGCTTATTCGATTGAAGACGAAAAAAATCTAGCTAGCTGTTTTACTGTCAATTTATTCGAAGGCCTCCAAGCAGAATCGACGTAGCAAGCACGGTGAAGAAATATTCTTGCAGGCACGATCCGGCATCGATTTTAGCCTTTTTCTGTGAATTACTGCTTGGGCTTAGTGGCTTCCATCCTTTTCAGTTTTCAGTGAATTCTTGCACGCACGATCTGCCGTCGATTTTGATCCATCTTTTTCCAGGGTGTAGACTGAAGAAGCAAATCTAGTGTACTGTCAGTGCATTCGGCAGCCTGACCTCCACGCAGAATTGACAGAGCATGCAAATGGTCATGGAGGCAGCTCTTGTGGGTGTGGCGACAGGGGCCCTAAAGCCTGTCTTGTGGAAGCTGGGAACTCTGCTAGGTGAAGAGTACAGGCGGTTCAAGGGTGTGCGCAAGGAGATCACCGCCCGTCCCTACCTTACCTACAGGTTCGGGTCTTAATTAAACTCGATTGTCAAAATGGATACAGTACTTCGGAAAACATTGCTTAGTGTTCCGTTCTTGTAGAAATTAACCTGTCAGGTTGGTGCTGATTTGGGACTATGATTAAAACTAGAGGCTGATGTTGTTCAGGCTCATGGAGCTCATGGAGCTCGACCTCTCCTCTGTGGCCTCCGTCTGCAAGTTCGCCGATGACATCCTCATGTATGTACGCCTCCTCTTCTAATCCCCACACTGCTTCGTACTAGTTCCAATCATGCCCCACCAAAAAAGAAAACATACACTAGGTGTAACAGTTCACTATGGATTTGATCATCAGTTCATAAAAAAATCACAGAAAAAGGAACAATGTGTTACTACCATGGGAGGCTCCCTGCTGGATGTCGGCGCCGGAGGGGTATCCCCGCAGCCATAGACTTTCTTTTTGCAATAAATAAGTTCACTATCTCAGTACAATTAGTTGACCATCTCAGTACAGCTATTATTGGGTGTGCCAAAACTAGATGCTTGACTGCCTTATTATTATCACTAGTGCTTTGTATTCAGATTGCTCCTTCAGTCCAACCTGACCCCGCGTCCCACTCAGCCATCCGGTCTGACATCATCTTCGTATTCTTCTTCCGGCCAATCTAATTCACACCCTCAGTACAACTTCTGTATGCCCTCGTGTTCACAAATCTTGTAGTACTTTTTTCCATAAAAAACTTTTAGTACTATGTAAAGCAAGCATGTCCAACACATAGTTTAGGTGTCGCGGTAGTACTCACTGTTGACGGTGGCCTTCTTTTGTGCCGCTACTACTTTGCCACCTAGAGTGGTACTGCTACTACTTATCATGTTGATAAAAACTCGCGAATAGTATATCTATTTGATTAATGATTATGTAGGGAGAAAAAGTTCACCAATGTACAATCTCTAATCTGAATATACCAAAACTTTTTGTTTAGTAGTTGGTACTGCTCAAGTTTATTTCTTGATGTACACATGATGTCCAAATTCTTCTTACAATTCGGTTCAATTTATATATTTCATTCAGTTCAACAAGGTGGAGATTGCGGCACGGTGGAGTGTGACCGTGTGTGCAGATGGCCCGCCGCAATGTCACCAGTCGGATCCCGCACTTCAGTGTATGTTTTGTATGCTTTTTAGTTCACCTTCTTAATAACTGCAAGTCCAATTTCCTCCTTGTTTCCATGTTCGCACCGCCGGCGCCCAACCCCTCCGTCCGCGAGCTAGGGTACTAGGACGCCCTCCTCACTGCGGTGTCCTTGCTGGCCGTCAGCGGCGGAAGCGGGGTGGCAGCCGGGACCTTGTCGTGCTCGTCTCCGACTACTGTCAAGGTATGCATCCACATCTGTACTTCAGTCAACAAAAGTCAGCAGGATTGGTATTATGATTTGTGTGTTGATCGGTCACGTGTGTTACTTTAATGTTGGACTGAGGAATCTAACATTAAAATGAATCATATACAAGCTGGAACATGGAGCTTGCAGCTTATGTGTGTGTAATTTGAACTTAGGCTCGTCTTCCTCTCGTACTTCAGTTATTCTTTATTTTTCAGTATTGGTGTAGTCTATATGGTGAAGATGAAGTTCCTTTTTGAACTTCTCTAGTTGGGTTCGACGCCGCTGCGACCAGCAGTCCAACCAGTTCGCCCCAGGCCGTTCAACCTCGCAGCTGCCATGCTGATTGTGTCGAGCCTCCTGCCACTGCCGGTGGGGCTCCATCGCCGCACCGCCCATACCATGAACTTGTACCAGGAGTTCAAAACACAAGAACTCTAGGAGTTTGCAAAACAAAATCTACTGGGAGAGTTTGCACTTGTATGTGCAGTGCATGTGTTAGGTGTACGTTTTATTGTATGATCTGGGCACTGAAGAAAGAAAACACAAGGACTCGGTCCATGTATATTTTTCTACTATTTTTGCACTCATATACTAAAATCTTTGGTCTGAAATGTATGAGTGTTGTACAATTTTTGGTTTTGTCTGTTGTAGCTGTAATATGAAAATGTGCGGTCGGTGTGGTGTATACGTCATTCATCTATGAAAATGTGCAGCCGTTGTGGTGTATATGTCATTCATGTACATGTATTATATGTGCGGAAAATTCTCTGTCTATGATGATATGATTATTACTTCTTCAAAGAAGGTATACATGACCGTTTGCTGTGCATGCAACAATGAAAGAAATGGTTTACATAAAAAACAATTAATCAGTACAAATTAAAAACAATGATCAGTTCAAAATGAAAAAAATGGTTAGTTTGAATTTAAAAATAAGTTTGAAGTAAAAGCCATGATTAGATTGGATTCTAAAAAATGAATGATCAGTTCAAATTAAAGAGAATAATCAGTTTGGGTTAAAAAAGTTGGGTGAATGTCCTACTATTTGCTAGCTTTGGCATTGTAAAAGCACAGTAAGTTCATAATTAAAAAAGTTGTAAGTTCAACATGACATTCCACATGAGGTTGGGAAAAAAACTCAAACAAAAAGAAACCCACGGAAAATCAAATGGTAAAAGTTTAAGTAGTAAATTCAGAGAAGTCCAAAGCACCGTTGCAAAAAAATGTTGAGTTAAAAAAAGACACAGAAAACTTTTCTTTTTGAAAAAATGTCATTCAGTTCAACGATAGCCACCCCAGTTCGGGCGTAGTAAGTACCTCAGTACGAGTTAAAAACGGTGGTCCGTTCAGAATAAAAGAAATGTTAGAAATTCAAACTGTAAAAACTGAAGCAAAAAAAGAAACCCCATGAAAATCCTGCTTAGTAAGTACCTCAGTACAAGTCATAAAATGAGAGAAGTCCAGAACAACGTTGTCAAAAAAATGTTGAGTTAAAAAAAAGAAACAAAACAAACACATTTTATTTTTGAATAAAATATCATTCAATTCGATGATACAAACCATACAAGTACAGGGGCGACGATACAGTAAACCGTTAAAAACTTACGAGAAAATATTACCCAAAAAACAGAGTAAAGTCTAGTTAGTGAAAACACGCTTAGTACAAACCCATGCAAGCATCGCTAAAAGTACCGTTTTTCGGAACCGTTCAAAATTACTCTACAAAAAATAGCTCAGTACAAACATACACATGTATCAGTACGACTACTCTGTTTTTGAGACGAGAAAACAGTAGGATCCGTCATGCCGTATTCAAAATTACTCTCAAACGGTTGCGAAGTAGAGAAAACGTTCAACATGACTAAGTTTCGTATTTTCGATAGCTATCCACCGGTATATTATTTTCCATATTTCGACAAACTTTTTTAAAAAATCACGTTCAAAATCAAATTTGACCGTATTCGAATTCGTTTTTAAACCGTAAAGAATTAGAAAAACATTTCTATACAAAAAAGTTGCGCATTTTCCATAGCTTTCCAACACCGTATCATTTGCGTCAATCCGACAAACCGTTTGCAAAAAATCACGAAAATACATTTCGCCCAAAATTTCACCGTTTTTCAAATTACTTTTAAATCGTATATAATTAGAAAAAACAATACATATAAGGAAGATGCGGATTTTTACCAGCTTTCCAACACCATCTTATTTTCTCAATTCCGACGAACGGTTTGAAAATTGAGTCCAAAATACGATTCACGTTTTCGGTTTTGAAAAAAACTGTTTTTTCAAAACTACTCTTAAACCATAATGATTTTGCAAAAACGTTCAATATACTTGAAATATGGTTGTCAAGAGCTTTCCAATGATATATTACACGCCCCGTTCCGACAAAAAAATTACAAAAAGTTTTTGAACTAAGGAAGACGATCTGTTAAACACAACTGAAAGCATCAGTTCAACCGCTTCGAGAACATCAGTACAAGCACCTGAAACCGTCAGTTCAAAAAGGGTAACAGAATAATATTCTGTTACGCATAACAGAATAGCCCAGATGTATACACACACACACACACAGACGGTCTATTATGCTAATATTAGCAGAATAACTATTCTGCACACCGCTTCCGCACTGCACGCTGAACGCAAGTGCACTGTATCTTCTTTACGTTGGGCACTGCAATGCTTCACGGGAGAACTGCTTCATTTTCCTGTGTTCCGCCCGCGTGTTCTATGTGGAATCGGGTGTCACGGGATGATTCAGTTTGTGTCTGTATCTCATTTTAGCTTTATTCTTTCTAATTTACAGGAAAATATACTAGAGTGCTTGCAAATCGAGGGATTTGGTGGACGAGCTTTCTCTGTTCATTCGTGTTCGCGTCAGATGTGATTTTTTTTGTGATCGGATGTTGTTATTTAGTAGGAATTCTTTGATTGCGTTCGTTTTAATCGGTCCGTTCACTCTATAATTTGTTAATTTTTAGGAGTTAGTTTTCAATTCTTGTTATTTTGGTTGTGTGGGCGGGTGAGCTTCGTCCGCTCCTCTGTTCTTGTTGATTTTTTTTGATTTTTGCCCGTCCACGCGTGTTTGAATATTGTAATTACTGTTGCTGTAGGTTTGAATTCATTGTGTTGCGAGTATAATTGTCATTTTTTGAATCGCGGTTTTTAAATGAAAGGTGATGTTGTTCGTCAAGTTGCCATGTCTTCCATGTAAATTTTTGCGGGTGTATTTTTCGATAGTTTAGTGGCTGTACAATTTTTAGGCGAGTTATGGAAGTGCGAGTGAAATTGACACCTCTATCAGTTTATCACATTGTCTATAGTTTTAGTGCTTTAATTTTTATTTTTTGTAGTCGCGGCATACGTTGTAGTGCACTGCATTTTCTTTGGTAGCGTACTTCGTTGTAGCTGTATTACAGTGGTTATGGCTGTTTATGAGATTTCTCCTTTTCTTAAACTACATCCTGTGTTCTAGATGACTGCATAATATGCATTTCTGTACTGCATTAGCAGTGTTGTTAATTTTCTATTCTGCTATTAGAATGGATGGTCCATGATACGCTTGTGTTAGCTGAATAGTTATTATAAGATTTTTTTTGAACTGCATACTATGAGAATTGTTTTTGAACATCGTATGTTAAGTGCAAAGTTTCTACCATTTGCATTTCCTTATTACTGTTTAGATGGCTGCTTTTTGTTATTATTAGTACCACTCTATGTGTTCGAGAGAACTGCATTACTGCCAACAACAACTTTGTCTAAAAAGGATGATAAAATGACGCAGTTGAGGTTGCATACTTTAAATAGGCATCGTTCAAATTGTCTGTTGGACATAATTTTAAAAGCATACAGCATAAGCAAAGCATTAGAAATATTGGTTGCTTCATATTAGACAGCGTGGAGTGCAAATATTGTAAACTTGATGGAGTCTTCTTCTTTGTAGAAAAAGACCATGGCCACTTCTCCGGCCTCAAAGCCATTCTCGGAGACAAAATCTTTCCAACCAGTAGTTATGTTGGTGCAGTCTTCAGAGTCGATGTGGTAGTCAGCTTCCATGTCTCCATAGCCATTCTTGTGTTCTGTCTCCAAAGTAAGCTTCCCTGAACTCGGAGCATGAAATTTTATTGTGGATGGCAGTTTCTGCATATTGTAATGGGTGGAAAAAGAATTTGTAAGTAAACATCAAATGTTTTTGTTTTATACTTAGTATGATTTGTTTATGTTTACTTAAATAGTTACATACATATGATTGTATTTTGTAAAGTAGTTGCAATGTATGAACAAACTTATATACGCAATTGACTCCTAGTTTTACTGGGATATATATTATACTGCAACATGTGTGCACTGCAATGTCAGTAACAGTGTACTTCTCCAGCATGTTAAGATAACTGCAACTTATCTACTGACCCTTTTTTTTGTACATATGTCGATACATGGTAGGTGGAAGCATCTAGTCTTAATAGCTAACAGATCTGAACAACAATACAAATTCTGTTTTGTATTTTTGTTGATATTACTGAACAAATTGATTGAACTATATATTCAGATGTGTATTTGCAGTCTAGATTATGTCCAAAAATTGTGAGTAGAAAAACATACCCAACTTTCCTGTAGATCTGCGGTTGTGAGGCGATGAAGAAATGGCGCACGAAACCCCCTGTTGGGTATCATCAGGCAGCCGAGCATGCTGCGCCACTCGGTGTTGGTGAGGTGTAGTCCTTCTGCGTAGACGCATGTGTCCGCTACCGGAGCCATCCTCTCCAAGCACCCGCACTTACAGTCCATCGCGGGTTCAGTGGAATTCCATAGAAGAGCTGTGGATGGGATGAACCCTAGATCTACGTTTTGAGGAAAATGAGGAACGGGGGGAGGAGTTGTGTTAGTCTGTAGCACTAATGGATAAGTTTTTATGCAACCAATCGAGCAATGGAAGTAATAAATGGTGTGGTTGGCGTTAGGTGGTGGATTGGGTCTGATTCAGTGAACACGAATGCATTTAAGAAGCAACATGACTGCTTACTTGAGAATAGCGAACTGCATTGTCATATCACGATGAACTACGAACGCGTGGTTGGGCCTGTGTTTGTGTATGGTATGTAGCATTTTTTTATTTCCAGTGGCCTCTCTTTTTTTTGTTGGCCCTGTGTTCTGGTAGTGAAGACGCAATTGGGCCCAGGTCGGCCTGTGAGCACACGACTGGTTCCCGGTGCGCTGTGTGCGGTCTAATGTTTAGTCCCACCTCACCCGTGGAAGGCGCGGCCGACATTTTTATAAGCGGTGGCGAGGCCTCTGTGTCGAATTCCTCTTGTAACTTATTTGGGCGCTTAAACACGGCGCTCGCAGCTGTATGCTCTCTGACCTGTGGGCCCATGTGTGGGCGGCCCCATGCACTGTGACTCAAAACGACTCGCCTTCTATGGGCGCAGATCTATTACGAGACTGGCTGGGGCCGGTGCCACCTGGGTGGTCAATTTTTTTTCTTTTTATTTTCCTTTCTTAGGTGTTTTTTTCAATGTCGGGGGCTTGCACTGCATTGATCAGGGTTCTGTACTGCATGTGTATGCATTACGTACTACATGTACAGTTGCCATTTTTTTGTTTCCGTCTTTTTGCTATTATGTAATCTTTTTTCCCAATGTATGGGAGTGCACTGCTTAGTAAATCATACGCGTAATGCGTTGATTATGGTTCTGTACAGCACATTCATATATTTCTGTACTTCATTGATTATTTATGTGTTTGCGTTTTTCATTTTCTGGTTTTGCTCTTATGTATTCTTTTTTCAAATTTAGGTTCGTGCACCGCTTGGTTGGGTATGTTAAGACTTCATTGGACAGATTCTGTACTGCATTCGTACACAACTTGCACTGCATGCGTCCTATTTGCACACTGCAACTCATTTTTCGTTTTCTGCACTGCTTGAATCTAATGATACATTAGCAGACAACAGAAAACAAATTATCACAGATATTCTGTATGACAATTTCATCACCAGCAAGCTAAGTTGAACAGAAAGCAAACTAACATAATCAGAGTTCATCATTACAAAGCGATTGTGCATGGCAAGCAAACTAGGTTCAGCACACAAGCAAACTAACGATACATAAGCAAACAACACAAAGCAAATTTGATGATAATTCTAAAAGAACGCTAGCATTGTTCTCTCCTGGCCGGCACCATCTTCTTCTTCACCAGTCAGGCTCTCCCCATCCCCAGCTGCTCCTGGCGCGCTTCTTGGGGGGCTCCTCCTTCTCCAGCTTTGCACGGCGAAGGCCGTCCTGGGTGAGGGTGATGCGGTTCCATATCTCGTACGCTGCGTAGGCGTCCTTTACTGCATACTCGATGTGCCTCCTGGACAGAGGCAGGATGGCCCAGCGCTGGTGCTCGTCATCGGTGATCTTCTTCTTCATGTTGTTGTAGTAGTCGTTGATGAGCACGCCGGAGACGTCTCCGAGGGAGTCCAACGGCTTGGTTGCCCCGGGCACCCTCCACTCCTTCAGGATGTCGACGAAGTTGGCGACCTCCAGTTTGACGCGCTCTAGCCTGGTTTTGTCGCCGTCGATGGAGAAGCCTGCAAAGGTGTACCTGGGGTCGGCGAGGAAGTTGTCGAAGACGGTGCACCTTTCAGTGTCGCTCATTTGGAAGAGCAGCACGGGGTGATTCTTGCCGATGGAGAGCTGGCAGAGGGCGGGTTTCTGCGTCGCTTCAAGGTCGTTGTCGTACTCGAGATCAATGCCGACGATCTTGTGGCGCTGGAGGCTGAGGTGGCGCTCGTACTGCGCGAGGGTGATCACCATCTGCTTCTTGTCGTTGGTGTGGATGACGTGCAATGGATACTTGTGTTGTTGTGGATGAGAAGGCCTTTGGCAGGGGTCTGAATTTAAGGGGAGGGCGCGGGGTGGGATGGCCTCATCGGATGAACTGCACGATCGCGCTGATGATGCGGTTGTGCGGATGGTGGGTTGGTTTTGCAGCTGTGATCGTGGGCTTGTGGTGATGGAACTGCTCCGATCGGGTGGTTGTATGCGAACGTGGGTTTTTTAAGGTGGGTTTGTTTTATTTTTTATCAGCACATTTTTTAACCACCACCTTTTTCTATGCGGACGGGCATTTTGTCATGTTTTATAGATGTATACTGCGTGACAACATAGCTGCATTGCTTACACTTACGCACTGCGTTGCATACAAATCAGAACATCAACATTGTATACATGTGTGTACTTCATCGTTTTTTGCGTGTCTTTTGCTATATGCTTCGGAGGTCTACATTGCGCAACGGAATGCACTGCATACTTCTATCGCCCCGTACTGCATCTTGTTTTTGCCGGTACTTATTGCAGTCCCTGGCACGGGACGGGTAGGGAAATGGCAGGGGGATGCCCCCCCCCCACTTTTTTTTGAACTTATTGTTTTTTCTTAGTCGGTTTTGTTGGGTCTGTGTTCGGGTAGTTCAGAGACGCATGTACGTTGTCAATTTTTGTGTGGCTGAGGCTGGTATCATTTGGGTGATCAGTTTTTATTCTTTGTATGCTTTTTAATGTCGTGGAGTGCACTGCTTTTTGGTAAATCATCGATGCACTGCATTGATCATGGTTATGTACCAGATGTGAACTTCATTCCTTACTGCATGTACAGTTCTCATTTTTCTTCCCGTGTTTTTACTTTTTTGTAATCTTTTTTTCTCGAATGTACGGGACTGCACTACTTAGCAAATTACGACTGTACTGCATTGTTTATGATATTGTACTGCACGTTCGTGTACTTGCGCACTGCGTTTACTTTTTCCACGTTCGCATTTTTCTTCATTCCGAAAAGAAATGCATAATGGCGTACTGCATCCCGTATAGAAATGCACTGCATTTTTCCAGCAGTGCGTACTGCATTTGTTTTTTTGCCTGTGCTTACTTCACTGTACGGGAGGTTTAAGGGGAGAGCGGAGGGGGGTGGTGGGCACATTTTTTTGTGTGGCACTTAATTGAAGGTAGACTTTTTTTTGGATGTGTTTTCTTAACATGCGTTTTGTTTTTGATTTTAACTTTTTTTACGAACTGTATGTATTTTATTTGTTGTTTTACCCTTTGAACTTCATGATTCTTCATAGAGAACTGCATCATGTTTTTTTTGTTGTTTTTTAGTAATATGTGCGTTTTGATGTAGACTGACTTATTTTGTCCGGGCTGTTTTTGGGCCGGCCCGTTATTTGTGACCCTTCTTGCGACACGCGGGCCTCCTACGTATCGTTTCCAGGCTATTCCACCGCTCCGCTGTCAGAGAGAGAGACCGAGAACAATCCCCTCTCCTCTCTTGCAGTTTCTCCCGAGGCATCTCTCCCTCGGGCAAAACCGCCGTCGCGCGCAGCAACCGCCGTCGCCCAGAGAACCGCCGCCCTCAAGAGGTCCTTATTCCTGCATTCGGCGTCGCTGTCCGCTCCGTGAGCCCTTGCCGCTGCGCTCCCGCAACCCTTTCCTGTCTGTTCCCGTTGCCGCCCCCCTTCCTCCTTTCCGCCGCCGTTGCCGCACACTTTTCTTCGGTACGTTCTGCTTGGCTCGGTGTTGATTGTCCCCTCGCCTTGTTTTTGTGATTCGTGTAGTTGTTGTAGCTGTTTTTGCTTGTGTAATTTTTCGTAGGCAGTCGATTTTATCTCGTTTTGAAGTCGATAGTTGTGTGTAGCAATGCGGATCTAGGGTTTCATGAGATTTTTGCCGATTTTGTTGCTTATGTCTGTCACTTCGTTCTTTGTGTTGCAGGGAAACGCTATGTCTTCGCCGAGCAGGCCGGGAGAAGGAGTTCAGGGTATGTGGAGTGCTTATTCCTTAGGCTTTGTTTATTTTGTTTGGTGTTTATCTAGTTTCCTAATTCATCCTGCATATTGGGTTATGCTCTGTTAGTTGTCAGCGTTCGTTTGCATTATTTTTTCATGTGATGTTTTTGTAATTTCTTTTTTCTTGTTTTTTTTGAATCCAGCAGGTGATTTCAGTGCTCATAATGATACACCAATTGTCTCTCCTTGTCCTGGTGGTAAGGATCATGGTGTCGAGGGAGGACATCAAGTGAATTCGCCGATTGAATCTTCTCCTATAAGTGTGGCCCCTCCTACTGGTATGTGATTAATTTGTTTATTTTTGTGTATGCTTTGTTTTATCTAGTTCGACATTTTTGTTGCGAATATCCGTGAATTTAGTATATGCAGCACTGCATTTTATTTTTGTATGTGAACTCCAGTGTATGTACTTGTGAACTGCATTGTTGTTTTATTCAAGTTTTTTGTACAATGCATTATTTTTTATTATGAGTTTATGGTTGAGCACTACATTTATATGTCTAACTGTACTGCATTTGTTCTTTTTGTGCAATTTTTAACGAGTATAGACAAACTTTATTTTGACGCAGTGTCTGTTTTCCATGCTGGGGCGCCTGGGTTTGAGGAGGTTACTCAATTGATTGACCTTTATTTTGTAGAGGGTAATGTTGGTGTGAGCTTTGATCAGAGACGTCCTTTCTTGTCTGAAACACAGTCGCAGTCTGTTGATGGTACAGAGGAAGTTACACAGGATTGGATGGTCCCGAAACAGCTTCGTCAATATGAGTTGAAGCAAAGCAAGAAGAAGTTGAGGTTTGAAATCGAGTCAAAAGAGTTTGCTGAGAAGGAGAAGCAGAGGAGATCTGCAGATGGTGCCAAGGGTGGTAAATTTGGCAAGGTGAAGAAGAGGTTGAGTACTGTTGCTGAGGAAGGTGGTACACCTCGGCGGAGTCCATGTGTTGCTGGAATTAAGAAGAATCTTGGCAAGAGAACCGCTGAAGTTGGTGGAAGTGATGATCCTCAGCGCAAACGACTACATGTCACTGAAGGTCCCAATTCTGATGACGACGACTTTGTGCTTGCTGATTATGTGAAGGGTGTTCATCCTTCTAGACGCAAAGACTGTGGTTCATCTAAGAGTGTACCCAAGCGTGCCCATGATGATGTCGACGAAGATGTTGGTGGTGATTCTGGCGAGGAGGTGCATGCTGCTCCAAAGGTTTGTTGAAGTGCACTGCATTTGTTTCCTTCATTTGTTATTCTTTCTGTATTTTCTATGTCTCTTTTTTATGCCTAATCTTCTAATGTGGACTGCATTTTCATTTACATAGAGGAAGAAGTCTAGTAAGAGCAATGCAACTGAAGATGATGGTGAGGGAGATGATTCTCGATTTAACAAGACCGTGCGTTTATCGCTTCCCATTGTTTGCAAGGCTGCTTCTTTGTTGAAAAGGCGCATTGCAACCGTGTTAGGGATGTTGGATTTGGTGTTGTCTTTGATCTGACAGTAAAGAAAAATGTGTCGCGCATTCTTATGTGCTATTTGATGGGAGTGATTGACCCTGCCACTATGTTAATGGACTTTGGGAATGGCAGGGTTCTTCGAATCAATCGTGATGCAGTTCATCACATTTTTGATTTACCTATGGGACGTCACACTGCACCTATGCCTGCTTCCAGTGGTCATGATGAATCGTTGACTGACCTCAAGGATGAGCTTGGCTTTGACCGTTCAAAAAGTATAGGTGTCAAGGACTTGCTTGAGAAGTTGAAGGTGTTGGTGGAGGAAGATGATTATGTGAGTGTTGACCTTGCTGTGAAGGTGTTCTTCCTGATACTTTACCAGAATTTGCTGTGCCCGGGGCCTGCAGTTCGTTTGGGTAGAGTTACTGCGATGGTAGAGAACATGGATTATGCGGCTATGGCTCAGATGGACTTTTGTCAGCTTGTTGTTGATGAGTTGCAGGCAGCTGTGGTTAGGTGGCAATCAGAAGGCAGCAAGCAGAATTGTGCAGAGGGTTGTGCCATTGTCCCCCTGATTATGTATCTTGACTGCTTGAAGCTTCGGAAATTTTCAGTCATGCACATGTTGACGCCACGCGCGTCATACCTGATGACCAAGGACCTGATGAAGTTGTACAATGAGGATGTGCTTGTGAAGGGAAAGATTTACTTGGAAAGTTACAAATTTGGGAAGCTACCGGTTAGTGCACCTGATTTTTTAATATCAGATTTTTAAAAAAAAATGTGCAGTCATTATAAATGTGAACTCTTCTAGTACTCACATGTGTACTTCTCTTTGCGTGTTGTCTTTTTTTGCAGTGGAAGGCGTCAGGTGATATTGTGTACAACCGTCCTGTTGTAGTTGTACACGACAGGTCTGATGCGGGCCCTAGCACTCATGATAGGTTTTATGAGCCTATCTATAGTCAGCTTCCTGCCTGTGATGATGAGGTGCTGCATACTCGTGGTTTCATGCCTCGACAGATGTTTGATAATACAAGCTCTTATAAACAGACATTTGTTGGCGGCAAAAAGCATGAGGAGATTGATGAGCTTCTTCTGAAGGTTTTGAAGCTGACTGAAGATTTTGCCAACCTCTGGTGACAGGTTGAGGACAGTTGCTGTTTTTCTCCCTATTGGCCATGGCCCACGAGATGAAGATATTGTTGCTGCTCACAATTTTGATTGTGGTGTGATTGAAAGCCTGAAGATTGCAGTGACAAATGTTCGTTCTTCGTATGCTCAATTGAGACATTCACAAGAAGAAAAATGTGGTCGGTATGAGAAGGATGCTGGGCATATTGTGGATGAAATGATCCGTCAGGACGCTGGCGTTGGCGCTGACAATGTATGTTCTAGGTTTTTTGTGGCTTTGGACCTCTTTTTTGTGTATTATGTTGAATGCTCCTCACTATTTTTGTTTTTTTGTCATAGCCTGGAGTGGAATCTTCTGGTGTCGATGGAACTAGAGAAGATGGAGTTGGCCAGGTATAAATACTCCTGCCATGTCTGTTCTGCCATGCTTCCCTTTTTCTTTGAACTTACATTTGTTTGGTTCCCATATTTTTTTGTGTACTTCTCTGTTGTGAAGTGTGTAATGCTTGTGCATAGTTGGAGTTTTTTCTTTTTCGGTCGGTACCATCTTATTTCTCGTTTTTGGATTGTTCTATGCCCGTAGACTGGTGTCGCTGCTCGTGATGTGCACAAAGAGACTTACGATGGCTCTGGGAAGGATGAGGTCTTGGGTGATGCAGCGTCCCCTCTAGATGTTGTAGCTGATAAGGTATAGTTGTATTACTTGTTCTGTTAGTGGGTTGTAATCTAATTTTTTGTTGTCTGTTATAAACTTGATGTACGCTGTTATGTTCATCCATATGCATTTTCATTTGCGTATGTTAGCTGCAATAGTTTTACATGTGTGATCTTCACTGTTTGACAGAAGTGAACTGCAGTTCTTTTTGGCATGCGTGATCCATACTTATTTACGTACTTGAGCTTAAGTATTTAACATAACTGAACTGCAGCGTTTGTCAAAGCGAACTGCAGTTTTTTATGTATATGTGGGTTGCAGTTGTAGTTGTGTTTGACACACGTGTGTTGGTGTTGTTTTGGATATGTGGACTGTAGTTGTTATGTGTATGTTGCCAGCAGTCTTTTGACATAAGTGTGCTGTGTGTTGTTGTGTTAGTTATCCCCATGCTTATTTTTGTGTTACTGGGTGTTTTTTAAACTTTCCACAGGTTGGTGAACAAAACGTGGAAGTCCACGTTGATCTGAATCAGGGCAGTTTTGCTGTTGATGGCCGTGTCAGTGTTGATGCTTCTGTATCGGTTGCCGTTGAGTGTGCAGATCCTTCTGTAGCTCAAGGATCCCATGATGCTGTTCCCACCAGTCGGCATGAAGATTCTGATGTTGGCATTGAAAAGCCACCGGAGAATGTTGCCCCTGCTGCTAGTGTTGTTGCTTCCCCTGTCTCTCTGGTGTCCAATGATGTTCCGGAAGTATCGATAGTGGAGCCTCATGTAGTTGAAGTATCTAAGGAAGCTGCTATTGACCAGACTGTTGTAAATTGAGAGAATGCTGATGTTGCTGCAGAAGGAAAGTCCAGTGAGGTTGTGGTGGATTTGTTGCAACCTATGCAAGAAAATATTTTGCTCAGTTCTGAAGAACAGCAGCCTGAAGACTCTGACACTGAAGGCAAGAGATTTTTTTAACGGTGCAGTTTGATGTTTTTCTCATTCATGTTGTTTAATTACTATGGTATCTGTATTAGATGTTTAATGATAAGTGAAACTTTGATCTTTTGTCTATGATTTTCAAAATAGCTAGCAGAATTGCCTTATCTTAATATTTAAACTTCATTGTTTGCATAAGTGAACTTCATCTTTTTTATTATAGATGATGAACTCCCTGTTGTGACACCGTTGAGCATTGATCCAGCTCTTTTGAAAAGATACAATGAGTTGTACGCTGCTGTTACAAGGGCTCGGAAGGACAAGAAGAAGAAGTATGGTTTTTTAGAAATTGTTTTGTTCATATGTATTATCTAATTTTTGTATTTACCCATTTTTATTTGTTGTTATTTTTTTAGTATCTTATGTTTGAGTATTTCATGAAAAATTCAGGGACATGATTGCTTTTAAAACTGAGATGGGTGATATTAGCATTGGTGAAGTTGGTCAATCCTTTTGGGATAAAGGGATTCTCACTACAAGGCTTGTAGATCTTGGGGTTTCTTTGCTGGTAGATAAGTTTAAGAGATCTCCGACAATGGTTGTCACATACCATATTTGTGTAAGAATGCAGAAATTTTTGTTTTATTTTTTTCATTTTCTTTTCTGATTTCGTGCGGCGACTTGTTTTGCTTATTTGATTTTTGGTTTTGATTTGGCAGACAAATATTTCGAATGGTGGTACTGTAGGCAGGAGTGTTAAAATGATGTTCTCTTCAAAAGCCGAGGAGCGTGTTGATAAAAAGGATATGGTGAGAGACATTTTTATGTGTATTTTGCCTGTTTTGTTTTCATAGCATTCTGTTTTTTCTTGTTATAATAATTTTATTTATTTTTTCATGCTTCCAATAGGTCCTTTTTGCAACTTTTGATCCGCCAGATACGAAGGATGGTGTTGGTCATTATTGTGTAGTTGCGTTAAATGTGAAAGAAAGACGGTTTGAATTTCTTGACTCGCTCAACAAACCTGGCAGCCCTGATGTCATGCCCAAGATGCGACCCTATCCTAAAGGAACTCGAAGGTCCCACCAAGGATAGAAGCGCATCTTGAAGACGCTTTTGCAAGGTGGATATCATTACATCAACAATTACATAATAGATAGGGATACATACATAAGGCATACAATGCCACACGAATACAACAATACATCATACAAGAACAACATCCGACTACGGATGAATCATAAACAGAAACTCAAACAATATCCACCCTGCTAGCCCAGGCTGCTGACCTGGAACCTATCCCCTGATCAAAGAAGAAGCAGAAGAAGAACTCAAC
The DNA here is from genome assembly GCF_002162155.2 of Triticum dicoccoides. Taxonomy (NCBI): domain Eukaryota; kingdom Viridiplantae; phylum Streptophyta; class Magnoliopsida; order Poales; family Poaceae; genus Triticum; species Triticum dicoccoides. Next base: position 538,945,983 of record NC_041381.1, on the reverse strand, counting down.
GCAAGCAAGCATCGCTCTCGCGTCATGATCATCGCATAACCTGTACCTGCAACTGGTGTTGTAGTAATCTGTGAGCCACGAGGACTCAGCAATCCCATTACCATGGGTATCAAGACTAGCAAAGCTTAAAGGGAAAGGAAGGGGTAAAGTGGTGAGGTTGCAGCAGCGACTAAGCAAGTATGGTGGCTAACATACGTAAATAAGAGCGAGAAGAGAACAAGCGGAACGGTCGTTACTAGCAATGATCAAGAAGTGATCCTGAACTCCTACTTACGTCAAACATAACCCAAAGACCGTGTTCACTTCCCGGACTCCGCCGAGAAGAGACCATCATGGCTACACACGCGGTTGATGCGTTTTAATTCGTATCTGGTGTCAAGTTATCTACAACTGGACATTAACAAATTCCCATCTGCCACATAACCGCGGGCACGGCTCTCGAAAGTTTAAACCCTGCAGGGGTGTCCCAACTTAGCCCATGACAAGCTCTCGCGATCAACGAAGGAATAGACCTTCTCCCTGGAAGACCCGATCAGTCTCGGAATCCCGGTTTACAAGACATTTCGACAATGGTAAAACAAGACCAGCAAGACCGCTTGATGCGCCGACAATCCCGATAGGAGCTGCACATATCTCGTTCTCAGGGCAACACCGGATAAGCTAAGCGTACAGGTTCCGACGAATCCAAGTTGCCAAGGAATGGTCCCGCACGGTGCTCTAGTTTGGACCAACACTTAGACAAGCATTGGCCCAGGGGGGCTATAATAAAGATGACCCTTGGGTTAATTACTCCCAAGGGAAATGTAGGTGGTGGTGAGGCAAATGGTAAAACCAAGGTTGGGCCTTGCTGGACAAGTTTTATTCAAAGCGAACTGTCAGGGGGGTCCCATAAATCACCCGACCGCGTTAGGAACGAAAAATCCGGGAACATAATACCGGTATGACGGAAACTAGGGCGGCAAGAGTGGAACAAAACACCAGGCATAAGGCCGAGCCTTCCACCCTTTACCAAGTATATAGATGCATTAATAATATAAGAGATATTGTGATATCCCAACCAAAATCCTGTCCACCATGGAGAAATCTTCAACTTCACCTGCAACTAGCAACGCTATAAGAGGGGCTGAGCAAAGCGGTAACATAGCCAAACAACGGTTTGCTAGGAAGGGTGTCAAAGGTTAGAGGTTCATGGCAATTTGGGAGGCTTGATGAGCAAATGATAGGTAACGCAGCATAGCGATAGAACGAAGCAAAACTAGCATAGCAATGATAGTAGTGAGATCCAGGGTAGCGGTCATCTTGCCTGAAATCCCGCAAGGAAGAAGAACGAGTCCATGAAGAAGATGAAGCCACGAAGACGAACCAAGCGTAGACGAACGAATCCTCACGATCGCAACGAAACGGGAACTATCGAGAAGAAGCACACAACATAGTAAACACACCACACATGAACAAGGCATGATGCACAACAAGCATGATGCATGACAAAGCTACATGAAGCTACTCATGGCAAGAGATGATGCAAACAAGAACAACACATCAAGGCAAGTTTAAATGAGGCCGGGAACAACATATAACAATTCCGGTAAGTCCTCATATGCAAATTTCGAAATTGGTCCAGAACTGAATAAACCTTATGTTCAAGTTGTTAAACAGCAAGTTAAGATGCACCAAGATGATCTACACGAAAATCTAGTCAAGTTACATATAAAGTTCATTAGATTCGGAGCTACGGCCTAGAAGATATGAGCAAAACAAGTTAAGCATGGCATTGATGCAAAATGCACCCAAACATCAAGCAAACACCTCAAAACAAGGATGCAACATGATAATATGAAACTACATGCAAAATCAAGCAAGTCTCATATAGAGCACACTCAAAACGGAGCAACGGTTCAACACACACACACACTATACAAGTCATAGCAACAATCTGTCCATAACAGCAACTAGGCATATTGCAAGCATCAAAACAACAAGCTACAACATCCCAACATAATAACAAAAGGCATGGGCATGAAGTACAGGTAAAGCACTACAAAACATGAACACTGAGCTATCTCCCGAAACAACTAGAACATGCTCAAAAGGACATGGTAAGATTGCAAATAATAACAGTTTCAGACTTTAGCAGAAATAACATCAGGTTGCAATGTTTAGAGCTATCAAACAACATGTTACAGGAACATATCATGGCAAACAAAGGCATGGCATGATACTACTAAATGCATAGAACAAGAGTCCCTTACTGACCATGGGCCAAAAAGGATCAGAAGATATGATGGCACCCACGTAAACATGGCAAGTTATATTACAGATTCATACATGGCAGGAACAATAATAAGTAGGCATGTTGGTGAGCTTGAATCACTCACCACAGAGCAATACATGGCATGGGAAGGCAACCAACAGTAAGAAGGCATGATTATGAAGCTAAACATGGCAAGAGCAAGTTCATAGGGTGCATGGATCACTAGGAAACAATCATAGAAACATTGAACTTCATGTTAACAGGCTGACAACAACATCATTTAGCAACTTTGGAGTAAGATATGAACAATCTACAACAGGCTATAATTGCAACCAAGGGCATGAATGGGTAGAGCAAGACATGTAGATCAAAACATGTTTATAGAACATCTCCAGATTATGCATAGAATGATTAGTAGAAGCATGTTAACATAGCAACAAAATATAACAGAATCTGCCTAGCAAAACAGTAACAGCAAGTACCCTCCTTAACAAGCTCGATGCACTCAGCACACAACTCACAAAAATACATGGATAGCACCCTTGGAAAGATGGCATGGCATAGATCAAAACACATGTAGACATCAACCTCATAGGATGCACACATCAAACATGGCAAAAATGATAAATGAGCAAGTTATAACAGTTTCAGCAGATTAACATCAACATGCACTTTTCCAACAGCATTTCGGGCACCAAGATGAGCTCAAATGAAAATGATGCAATGGAATGAAATGAAGTACTCATCGAGACAAACAATTTGACATATTACATGCATGAAACGGAGCTACGGATGCAGAGATACGATGAGATGAACATGGCATGATTATGTCAGGGATTCGGGGACTTGGTGGAAATTTTACCCTCGCGGGAAATGGGACGGGACGGTCCAGCGGGACGGAGTGGTTCGGGGCGGCGCTGGCGTCGTTTGGTTCGAGACCCCGGTGGATCTGGTCCCGATCCAGATCCGACCGGAGCTCTCGCCGGAGACGGCGGGGACGAGGCGGCGGCGACCCGGCAGCGGCGCTCGGGGTCGGGGAAGAAGGCCGCGGACCGGCTCGCGTGGGGAGCGGCGGCCGACGCAGTGGAGGCGGCGGCCGGCGGCGGCACCCACGGCGGCTGGCGGCGCCGACGAGCGGAGGGCGCGGGCCTCCGGTGACGAGCGCGGGGCGGCGCCCGCGGGTCGCGGCGGCGGGGAGATGGGCCGCGGGGCAGCGGCGGGCGGCGAGGCGACGGAGGCGGCGGCCGGGCCGAGCGGCGGGCGGCGAACGACGGCGGGGAACTGCGGCGGGGGCCCCGGCGCGGGCACGCGGGCGTCCCGCGGGCGGCGGCGGCGGCGGAGCGGGCCGGGCGGGCCCCGCCTGGGCTCGCGGCGGCGCGCGGTGGGATCCGGCGGCGGGGACACGTGGCGAGACCCGATTCGCCGGGGGCATGGCGGCGGACGCGTCCGGCTCCGTCCGGACGTGTCCGGCGGCGCGGAGAGGAGCGGGGCTAGGGTTAGGGTGGAAATGATCCGAGATTTTTGAGGGGGAGACTTATTTATAGATAGAGGGAGCTAGGAGAGTCCAAATGAGGAGCGGTTTTCGGCCACGCGATCGTGATCGAACGACCGACAGCATGGAGGGGAGTTTGCTGGGTTTTGGGCCACTTTGGAAGGGGTGTTGGGCTGCAACTCAAAGAGGTCTTTACGGTTACCCGGTTAACCGTTGGAGTATCAAACGACCTCCAAATGGCAGGAAACTTGACAGGCGGTCTACCCGTGCTATACCAAGGCCGCTTGGCAAACCTCGGGCCATTCCGAGAAAGTTTAATACCCGCTCACAACGAGAGACAAAAGGGGACGCCAGGGAACATAGGAGTGCCGGATTGCAAAACGGACAACGGGGAAAAAGCTCGGATGCATGAGACAAACATGTATGCAAAATGAAATGCACATGATGACATGATATGAAATGCAGATGATGACATGTCAAAGTGCAACACGCAAGCAAATGACATGGCAACAACGGCGAATGACTGGCAGACACCTGGCGCATCGAAACCGGGGCGTTACACCTGATGCGGTCAGGGTTTTTAGGAGGATGGTTAAAAATATCAAGCGTGCATGGAAAGAAGGTAGCTTGAGTTCTGATGAGCCGCTAAATCCTCCCACACTTGATGGATTTGTGTTGAAACATGTCATTGTCCCATTGCAGCCAAATGGGCGTGTTTTTTACAGCCCTTCTGTGTCATACCGTTCAATTTTTTTCAGTTAATTTTTGTGAAACTGATGTTTTTTATTCTTTTTATTGCAGGCATGATTGTGGATTCTATATGTTTCAATTCTTGCAGACATGGGATGGTGTTCGAGTTGCTAAGTTTGGGGTGGAGCACATTGGCTACATCAGAAAGGCCATGCTCTATAGCTAGCTAACATCGAGGAAGTGTTGCCTTGATTTAACATCACTTCTAATTTTTGCAGATAAAGGTTGTTTTGTTGAACTTCTTTATCCTCGCTTTATTTTATTTTTGACTACTGCTTGGTTCCGCTTCTTTATGGGCAAGTGGGCTGCATTGTTCTTTTATATGTGGGCTGCATTGTTGTATACAAGTGCGGGCTGCATTGCTGTAGAGAAGTTGGCTGCATTGTTATTTATATGTGGGCTGCATTGCTGTATACAAGTGCGGGCTGCATTGCTGTAGAGAAGTGGGCTGCATTGTTCTTTTATATGTGGGCTGCATTGC
>NC_041381.1:538937653-538940428 GCF_002162155.2 Triticum dicoccoides | reverse complement strand
ATGTATACAACAGTGGGCTGCATTGTTCTTTTATATGTGGGCTGCATTGCTTTATACAAGTGTGGGCTGCATTGTTGTAGACAAGTGGGCTGCATTGTTCTTTTATATGTGGGATGCATTGCTGTAGAGATGTGGGCTGCATTGATGTATACAACAGTGGGCTGCATTCTATTTTTTCTCTATACATGTTTTTTGGTTTTTGTGTTTTGTACTGAGTGCTTCCATGTTTCTTCTGCACGTTTTTAGGTTTTGATTGGGGGCTTCATGAAGGCTTTACGTCACTGTTTGAGTCCCAGGGTTCTGATGTGGTTATGGAGGATTGTGTCATTGAAATCTCTCCAGATAATTATGGTTTGAACACAAATGTGGCGTCTGGACCTGATGGTGGAAGTGTCTCTCGACCTAGCTCTCCACACGATGTATATGATGTTGATGATGATGATTTTGTTACACCATGTGCACGTGTAACTAGGACTAGGAGTGCAGCAATTAATCGTCCTCATTTGGATGAGGTTGAAGTATTTTCGAACAAGAGGGCAGGTGAGAGGGCTTTTAAGTTGAGATGCTCTATAGAGAAATTGAAGCCTCTGAGGTTCAGATATATGGATGAGGCGATTAAAGGATCTTGTTCTCAGCAAAGATTTTGTAACCAAATACCGCGAGTAAGTTTTTTATTGTGATGCGTGTGCCCTTTCATGCTTTTTGTGTGTTTTGATTTTAATTCTAATTTTAATTGATCCCATCTGTGTATGTTTACTGCAGGAACGCGTTCTTTATGGTGCATGGTCCTTTTGGTGATGTCGATACTTACAATATCGACTATATCTATGATACATTTGGCAAAAGAGCTTTAATGGATTCGTATATCATGGATTTTGTCATCAAGTACTAGAAGCAAGACCCTGAATTGGGTTTAGCTTATCAATCCAGTGAACGTTTGCTACTTTCACCTTTATTTATCACGGTAAACGTTTGCTGTTATTCTTTCCTACTGCACTGGCTTTTTCATGTCCATGCCTGCTTGCATTGTTTATTCTTTTTTTCATGTCCTTTTTTTGTTCTTTTTTGTGTGCAGTACGTTCTTCAAATGGAAACCTCTATGACGAGAGATAATGACGGAAATCCTGTGTTGCCAGTTGTGCATAGCTCGTTTGTTTTAGAAGATGCAGTTAAGCAGTTCAAATTTTTTGTGAACGACGGCGCAAACCTGTTGGATGCAAAACTGGTAAATTCATTGTTTTTTGTCATTTATTTTCCTGGTTTGTTGCATTTCTTTTTATAGTTATTTTTGGAACAGTGGTCCTGGTGGTACGTGTCGAAAGAACTTTTGATTTCATTTTTTTATGCGAACAGATTATGATGCCGCGATTCAAGGATGGTCATTATTCCTTATACACGATGAACCAGCATCGCCAGACCCTTGATATCCATGACAGTAGGAAGTACATTGGCCATCCTGATGTCACGACAAGGTGGCGCAGGACTGACTACCACGCAAATTGCATTGAAGTGGTATGTTATTTTTTCTTTGCCAAGCGTAAAGCTTTCTTTGTGTTTCTCCCACTGTATTTTTTTATAAACTGCAATTGTTTATGTAGTGAACTTCAACATATGCGCGTCAGAACTGCATTTTTCTCACGTGCACTTAAAAGATGGATTGTTTAGATGTTTGAGAACAACTTTTTTTTGGGTTCGTTTGAATATCAACTTTTTGATCCGTGATGTGTGTTATTCTTACCTTGTGCTTCTTTTTTTTGCCAGATGAGGAGGATGACTCAGCTGCTGAAGGCGATTTATGGTGAAAAAATGTATAAATCGAGGAACCTTCCTGACTGGGTTAAATTGACAGAGAAGCCATCTTACCCGGTCGTCCCAGCGCAGGGAGCAAATGAGTGCGGAATCTATGTTCTGAGGATGACACAGTTGTATGATGGCCAACGTCTAGTTGAGAAAATTTTGAAATCCGACGTAACAGCTTCTCTGTTTTCTTTTTACTTTTTTGTTCTTTATGACAACCTTTTTTTTAATCACTTGTTTGCATTTGTTTTCTTTTTTTCAGCCTGCTGCTGAAGATTGGAAGGCGGAGTACATGTTCTAGCTGCTTTTCAATCCTTTGAACATGTTGTGTTATGAAGACATGCCGCTTGAGGTACGTGAACTGATTGCGGACCTCGGGCTCACTTCCCTGTCGCAATTGCAGACGCAGTCGCAGACGCAGGAACAGTCATTTGGGGCACTGTTTTTCTACTGGGTGCAAAAGGCTGTGCGTGGACAATAGCTAGGGTTTGATGTTGTGTTTGTGTGTGCTGACTAAGGTAGACAATGTATGAAAAAGACTTTTTTTTGTCGTTGTGTTTCTTCTTGTTCGTTTATGCAGCAGTGCATGTGGATGATTTTGTATATGTATGTGTATTTTATATCAATAACTGATACAATATATATAAGTGTATAATTTTATTTTTTGTTGACGACCATGGTCTATGCGAACTGGCATTTTTGTCACGCTTATATGTATGATATGTGTTCGATAAACTGTATCGCATTTGATGCCGAACTTCTTTGTCCAATATGAGAGAACTTCATTTTTTGGCATTCAAGCAAAGTGCTGCACGTGTGTGCATGCCGAAGCTGCATTGCTTTATGACACCGAACTGCTTTTTTTTGCGAAAACAAAAAACGCATTGCTTTTAGCCTATAGTTGAGTTTTGTAGTTGGTTTTTTATTTGTTTGTACGTTAAGGTACATGGGGGGGGGGTTGCCCCCCCCCCCAATTTT
>NC_041381.1:538899023-538936632 GCF_002162155.2 Triticum dicoccoides | reverse complement strand
GCGTCCCCTTTGATGGAAAAAACAGAATGTCCGCACTGCGCCTGTTAACCAAGCGCACTGCGTGCGTTAGCGCGAGGCCGAGCAGGGGGTGGGGAGGGGGGGGTCATGACCCCCCTCCACGTCCCCCTGCGAGGCCGAGGCTGGAACGAGCCGGAGCAGGCGGCGACGCGGCTTGCCGCGGCGTCGCATGCGTAGGCGAGTCCGTCATACCCCGTCGCCCCCTGTCTATCTTAGGGTGTGTGGGGTCCGGGTTTTTTTTTGCGCGCGTCCCCTTTGATGTGGCCCTTGTCGTTCTTCATTTATGTATTGGGGCCCTTGTCATTTGTACTGCTTACACCAACGTTGAGTACTGCACTTCGTGTAGCAAGTGTGTGTGTTGGGGCCCTTGTCGTTCTTCATTTATGCATGTACTGCACTTCACACATACACTTGTTGAACTGCCTTATGTTCGTTCTGTGAACTGTATTCACGTTTGTTTAGAAAGGTATACGGATATATCAATATTAATTTTTATTTTTATATAATTACTATTTTTTGTGGACTGTTATGTTTTGTATGTGCATAGTATGTTTTGGTGTCACTCATTAAATTTTTCAAAGTTGTGTAGATACTTGTTCTAATGCAAACTAATTTCTGCGAAAGCAATTGATCACAAGCAACGGACATTATCAAAATCTTGCATACATGAAACAAAGAACAACACAACGCCTAAAGTAAAGTGAGACTAAACACATCCCTGATTTTTTCTAGTTGCTGTATTGGATTACAGCCTTGTTGTTCTTCTTCTTTTCTTCTTTGTCTCTTTTTGCCCTGTCCAGTCCCATTATGACATCGTAGATGATTCTCCATGACTCATATGTTGCGAATGCATCTATTGCTGCATACTTGATAAGCTTTTTTGGATGCGGGCAAAATCCCCACAGAGTATGGTCCTCCTTGCGGTTAATTTTCTCTTCATGTCATGGTAGTCAATGTCTATCATCCTGCCAGCAACATCAGCCAAAGAGTCAAACTTCTTTTTATTGTATGGGTCTCTCCATTCCACCTGAATATCAATGTAGTTGTTGGAGTTGATCTCCAAACCAGATACCTTCAGCTTGCTTTTGTCTCCTCCAATAGCGAATCCGACGAAGGTGTACTCATCATTCATCAGGAATTTGTCTAGTTCCATTGGCCTGCAATATATTTGTATAGAGTGAATATATTTTATTTCTTTAGAACTAGCAATGTTTTTTTGTATTTTTCTGAAACTGAACTGCAATATGGATATCTGAATGTGTTGCATTGAGCAGTTGCTAATACTTTGTTCAGCATAACTAGTAAATCTGATAATAGATTGCATAAACAATGCATGTTTTGTGTATGCTTGTATTCTTGAACCTAATTTCATACACGTTTTGTATGGTAATGTTGCAGTGAAGAAAATATAATTAAACTACGTGTATTGCTAGATAATATAATTCAAGAGTTGAACACATGAGTGACATACATGGAGCCAGATCAAAACTGTCAATAAATTCATATGCCACGCTTTTTCAAGAATGAGAACCAAAGGTTAAATATTATGGCCATTGCAGTGAAGAAAATTTAAAATCAATATTGACAAGCAAAAGTTATTCTTACCTGTCTTTAGCTGCAGATATGTGGTAGACAAGGCATTCTTTTTCTACGCATAGCTGTAGTACCGCTGCACGCTGTGGCTTCTCGTAGTGTGTGCACTCGACATCAACGCCGACTAGTTTGACGGGCATTCTTCCGAGCTTCCTCCTGAACGTGGACAACATCTTGTCCACGTCTTTGCCCTTGCTTGTGCAAAGGACGTGGAGCTTGTGATTGCCGTGGAGGTGGACATCGTGGAGCTCCCTGATGTACTTGCGGTGCTGCTTGTACAGAGGTGCATCCGCCATGATTCTCCTGTGCTCTCTGGTGTTTGTTATAGAGAGAGAGGTTAGTGAAAGGAAGAGCGGAGAAGAAGATGCAATTGGGGTTTTTGGGGGGACGAAGCAGTTGTGTTTTCTCCTCTGCTCTCCTTGACAGGACGTGGGAGAGGTGGAGCGGGGCGGTAGCGTGGTGGGGCTCTGTTTTAAGTTTACGTGGCAACTGCCAACAGGTTCTGCTATGAGGAGGCTCTTGTTAGTGCATTGGAAATCCAAAACGTCGTCGCCTCTTTTTTCGTGATTAGATCAATGTGTTCACGCAACTGTTAGAAAATGTGATGATTGTGTTTTCGGTCAATTGTCCAAGCCAGTGCATTTCTTTTCTATCAGAAGCGAACTGCTCAGGTCCACGTAGTGTACTGCAGTTTGATTCACACAGATGTACTTTTTTTTTCTTCTCTTGATGGTGTTCTTTCTTTTCCTCTCTTGATCTTTGTGGTAATATAGCGTTTGTGTGGATGGAGGGTAGTGTGGCTAGGGGTTGTCGGAGTGCTTTGGTTAAGTAACAGGTGCATTCTTATTTCAGCCATACTGCATTGCAGAGCGAAGATAACTGCAATTCAGAAAAAAAAATAGTTTGTGCTTCCACGTGGAGGACTGCGTTGTTGTACGTCGCTGACTGCATCTGTACGTTGACATTGGGCTTCCTGCATTTTATTTATTAATATTCTTACAGTGCCGACGCACATTTTATTTTGTTTGTTGTTATTCATTTGAAAAATGTTTGTCATTTTTCTTTTTAATGTTTTATTTTTGAACGTATTGTTTTTTCTTAGCGGGCTTTGTTGGCCCTGTGTTCGGGTAGTGAAGATGGAATTGGGCCCAAGTCGGCCTGTGAGCACGGCTTGGTTCCCATTTCTCTGTGTGTGCGTCCTAATGTTTAGTCCCACCTCGCCCGCGGAAGGCGCGCCCGACCTGTTTATAAGCGCTGGCGAGGCATACTGGTCGAACTCTTCCGTATACTTATCTGGGCGCTTATACACGGCGCTCGCAGCTATATGCTCTATGACCTGTGGGCCCATGTGCAACCGGCCCCATGCACTGTGACTCAGAATGACTCGCCTTCTGTGGGTGCAGACCTATTACGAGACTGGCTGGGGCCGGTAGCACCTGGGTGGTCATTTTTTTTATTTTTCTGCCCTATGTGTTTTTTTTCAATGTTGGAGTGTGCACTGCATTGATCAGGGTTCCGTACTGCATGTGTACGCATTGCGTACTGCATGTATAGTTGCCTTTTTTTGCTTCCATCTTTTTGCTATTATTTAATCTTTTTCCCAATGTATGGGAGTGCACTGCTTAGTAAATCATACCTGTACTTCACTCATTATGGTTCCGTGCTGTACTTTCGTGTACTTCCGGACTGTATTGAATTCTTTTACGTGTTTTTGTGTTTTTCTATTTGTGTTTTTGCTCTTATGTATTCCTTTTTTCAAATTTATGTTCATGCACTGCTTTATTGGGTATGTTAAGACTTCATTCGACAAATTGTGTACTGCATTCGTGCGCAACTTGCACTGCATGCGTCCTGTTTGTATTCTGTACTGCATTCGTGCATAACTTGCACTGCATGCGTCCTGTTTGTATTCTATACTGCATTCGTGCACAACTTGCACTGCATGCATCCTGTTTGCATTCTGTACGACAATTTCATCACCAGCAAGCTAAGTTGAACAGAAAGCAAACTAACATAATCTAAGTTCATCATTACAGGCGATTGTGCATGGCAAGAAAACTAGGTTCAGCACACAAGCAAACTAACGATACATAAGCAAACAACAGAAAGCAAATTTGATGATAATTCTAAAAGAACGCTGGCATTGTTGGCTCCTGGCCGGCACCATCTTCTTTTTCACCAATCAGGCTCTCCCCATCCCCAGCTGCTCCTGGCGCGCTTCTTGGGGGGCTCCTCCTTCTCCTGCTTTGCACGACGAAGGCCGTCCTGGGTGAGGGTGATGTGGTTCCGTATCTTGTACGCTGCGTAGGCGTCCTTTGCCGCGTACTCGATGTGCCTCCTGGACAGAGGTAGGATGGCCCAGCGCTGGTGCTCGTCGTCGGTGATCTTCTTCTTCATGTTGTTGTAGTAGTCGTTGATGAGCACGCCGTAGACGTCTCCGAGGGAGTCCAACGGCTTGGTTGCCTCGGGCACCCTCCACTCCTTCTGGATGTCGATGAAGTTGGCGACCTCCAGTTTGACGCGCTCCAGCCTGGTTTTGTCGCCGTTGATTGAGAAGCCTGCAAAGGTGTACCTGGGGTCAGCGAGGAAGTTGTCGAAGACGGTGCACCTTTCAGTGTTGCTCATTTGGAAGAGCAGCACCGGGTGATTCTTGCCGATGGAGAGCTGGCAGAGGGCGGGTTTCTGCGTCGCTTCAGGGTCGTTGTCGTACTCAAGATCAATGCCGATGATCTTGTGGCGCTGGAGGCTGAGGTGGCGCTCGTACTGCGCGAGGGTGATCGCCATCTGCTTCCTGTCATTGGTGTGGATGACATGCAACTTGGTGTTGCAGTGCGCCTCCACGGCGTTGTCGCCCTTGTACTCGTCGGTGAACGTCATCACCGGTGGCAGGGCTTGGTGCTTTTGGTGGGAGCGCAATGGATACTTGTGTTGTTTGTGGATGAGAAGGCCTTTGGCAGGGGTCTGAATTTAAGGGGAGGGCGCGGGGTGGGATGGCCTGGTCGGATGAACTGCACGATCGCGCTGATGATGCGGTTGTGCGGATCGTGGGTTGGTTTTTGCATCTGTGATCATGGGCTTGTGGCGATGGAACTGCTCCGATCGGGTGGTTGTATGCGAACGTGGTTTTTTTTAAGGTGGGTTTGTTTTATTTTTGATCAGCACATTTTTTTAACCACCATTTTTTTCTATGCGAACGGGCATTTTGTTACGTTTTATACATGCATCCTGTGCGATAATGAATTGCATCAGTATATAGTCCTGCACTGCATCTTCTAGAATTCAGTACTTCACTTGTGTATACATGTGCATACTTCACTGTTTTTTGAGTTTATTTATTCGTGTATGGGTAATCGGGAACTGGATAGCCATACCTCAGTGCATCGTGTAACGTAATGCACTGCATTGTTTATAGCTACGTACTGCATCTTGTTTTTGCTTGTACCTACGGCAATCACTGGTACGTGACGGGTAGGGAAAGGGGGTGGGGGGTGGCCCCCCCATTTATTTAAACTTATTGTTTTTTCTTAGTCGGGCTTGTTGGGCCTGTGTTCGGCTAGTTTAGAGACGCACTTGGGTCCAAGTCGGCCTGTGAGCACGGCTTGGTTCCCGTTTCGCTGTGTGTGCGTCCTAATGTTTAGTCCCACCTCGCCCGCGGAAGGCGCGCCCGACCTGTTTATAAGCGCTGGCGAGGCATACTGGTCGAACTCCTCCGTATACTTATCTGGGCGCTTATACACGGCGCTCGCAGCTATATGCTCTATGACCTGTGGGAACATGTGCAACCGGCCCCATGCACTGTGGCTCAGAACGACTCCCCTTCTGTGGGTGCAGACCTATTACGAGACTGGCTGGGGCCGGTAGCACTTGGGTGGTCAATTTTTTTCCTTTGTTACTTTTTCAACGTTGGGGCGTGCACTGCTTTTATTAGTAAATCATGCGTGCACTGCAATGATTTAGTTTCAGTACTGCATGTGCACGCATACCGTACTGCACATTTTTTGGGCTACATTTTTGTGCACTGCATTGGTATCATTTTTCTTTATTGTTTTTCCTCTTTCGTATCCTTTTTTCTTATGTACGGGTGTGCACTGCTTTTGTGCTCCTATGCGCACTGCATTCGTCATAGTTCTGTGCTGCAGGTGTACACATTTTGCACTGTGTGCATCCTTCTTTGTGCCAAAAAGCACGTACTGCACTTCATGCACACATATAGTGAACTTCCTGGTACGAATTTGGAGAACTGCACACATAAAATGGTTCATGGATTATAATTTTTCAGAATATTATTTTTAATGATCTGTGGTTTTGTTCGTGGGAATTGCTGCAGTCAAAGTACACCTTCTTTTTCCGTTCCTCTTCCTTTGGTAACATAAGCTTTTATTGATTGTCCTTTATTCTTGGGAACATAATTTCCATTAAGTCCCATTTAATTTTCAGTTTTGACCTTTTTGCATTCCTCTTATATAAATGAAGGCTAACTTTATACCCTTCCTTTGCATTTCATTTTCTCCTCTAGCCGCAAGTTCTCTCCTTTCTCCAGCCTATTATTTTTTTTGCTTCTCTAGGTTTTTGTTGCGATGGCTCCAGGCCCCTGTGCGTGTCTCTTCTGCTGCGGCCATGGTTGTGGTGTGCCGACGCACTGCAATTGTTCAGCTTGCTCGCAGGCCCGTCGTGCTCGTCGTGGTGGGAAGGTATTGTGCCGAACTGGGCGAGCCGAGCAACTTGCATATGGTACAGTATTCATAGAAGGATTGGATATGGGCCAGATCAACGTATCTGCGTTCTATTCTGCGCTGCTTCGCCGTGGCCTTGGCTGCACGAGTCCTTTTGTCCATCAGCTTACGCCAACAGATGTGGAGACTCACTACAAGATGGTATGTTTCGTTAGATATGATTTTTTTCTTAGTGTTTTTTTGTATAATTCCATTGTATCCGGAACTTATAGTATTTTAGGAACGCACTTTTTCCTTTGTGTTTTTTGAAGTGTACTGCAATGTGTTCTTATTTTCTTGTTTTTACCTTTTTTCCTCGTGTGCATGTAGCTTATGTTTTAGTTTACAGGTTAGAATATGTGAACTGCTTATATATTAGCTGAGCACTTCATATTTCTACATTTTTTCCAATTTTGTATGGTGTGTACTACATGTAGCTACTCTATAGCACTGCATGATTGTTCGAAGAGAACTGCATATTTGTAAGTTCCATACTGCATATTGAAAACATTTTATATGTACTACTTGTTGGACTGTTGTGCACTTCATCTATCTCTGTTCAAAACATGAGAATTGTACTGCTAGTTTCGTTCTCAAACAGTTTTATTATTTTTTACAGAAAATTCCTCGACGAGCTGTTAGGTATGTGCGGCTCAAGAAGAAAGGAATTCTTGAAGTTGTTGTTGGTAATGGATACCTTAAACCAGCCAAGTACAGTGTAGGTGTTGACGGGCGGCTGTGTCTGCACAAAGGGTGGAAGGAATTTGTCATTGATAGCGGCCTGAAGTCTGAGCAAGTTGTTGTCCTCAACTTCTTTGAACTCGAGGATCGTACTGTTAGAATCACGTTTGACGTGATTGGCTAAGGTTATGAGGTTGATTTGTAATAAGTACTTCTGCGTGTTGAACACTTTCATCTTTGTGATGTGTTTTGTAATAAGCACTTTTGTGATCTGAACCGCTTCAATTATTATTCAACGGTAAATTTGTGTTTGCATGGTTACAATATGTGAACTGCTTATATGTCAGCTGAGCATTACATGTTTCCACATTTTTTCCCAATTTGCATGGTGTGTACTACATGTAGTTAGTCTATAGTACTGCATGATAGTTTGAAGCGTACTGCATTTTTGCAAGTTCCATACTGCATATTGAAATGCGTTTTATATGTACTACTTGTTGAACTACAGCGATCTAACAACATTTTTTACATGGTTTTTGAATCAAAATGTGTCAATGTTTTACTCAAGACTGCTATATATATGGTATACTCTATATACCATTTTCTTCTTGCATGGTTTACACAAAATTTAAACTGATACATAAGTCATAGAGATAAGCAAATTGCTATGCATACGATTAATTTATTGTCTGTTCATATATTTGGTCGTTAACCTGCTGCTTCTGCACGGTGACTGGAGCGTGTCTAATGTTGCACTTTCTTTTGTTTTCCATGGCGGTGTTGCTGGTTCTTGTCTCTGCACCTTTGTGTTTGTAGCCCCTCGCGTGCTGGTTGATGGCTGCTTTCATTTTTCAGCGCTGTGAACTGCATCCTTCTTTGCTCCCCGCGCGCTGGTTGATGGCTGCTTTGGTTTTTCAGTGATGTGGACTGCATCTTTCTTTGCTCCCCGTGCGCTGGTTGATGGCTGCTTTAGTTTTCTAGTGCTGTGAACTGTATCCTTCTTTGCTCCCCGCGTGCTGGTTGTTGGCTGCTTTCGTTTTCCAGTGGTGAGAACTGCATCCTTCTTTGCTCCTACCTTGTTTTTTGAAAGTGGTGTTGTTCTCAGATTTTTCTGTACAACAGCATTTCCTCGTGGTGGTCTTGTTGATATTGTTTCTTCATGTTCTTCGTCCTCTTCACTCTCTTCAGTCTCTTCACTCTCTTCTTTCTCTTCATCATCTTCATCATCTGTTTCTTCATAAGCCACTGTTTCTTCAGTTTCTTCACGTTCTTCGTCCTCTTCACTCTCTTCTTCTTCCTTCTCTTCTCCATCTCCTTCTTCATAAGCCATTTCTTCTTCAGTTGTGTCATCATATTCTTCTTTGATCTCACCTTCTTTGTCTTCCTCATTTTCTGATCTTTTTCTTTTTCTTTTGAGGCAGGTTCTTGAATTGTTTCTCTTCCTCTTTTTGCAGATGCTACAATGTCTCGGTTTCGTCCATTTCTTAGTGTTGTGAGTGGAATTTCTGTTTTGTTGTGCATCTCCATGTCCTCGTTTTTCTTGTTCATTTCTTTTTGTAAACGTCCTGGAATTGTGGCCGCTGACTTCATTACATGTTCTGCACATTCTTACTCCCAGTGGGTGACCATCATTGTCCAGCTCAGGCTGTGGCTTACTGTTTTTGTCATCATTTTTCTCCTTGCATGCCACCTTTTTCTGGTTTGCGTCTCCCCCTTTCTTTCTTCCTCTTGTGTTTGAAACAGGAGGTGGAAGAATTGTTTCTTTTTTGATAGCACCAGTTCCAATGTGTTCAGTTTTTTCTACTTGCTCGGCTTTATTGTCATGTTGGTATTTCTCTACTTGCTTTAGTTTTGCTTCTTCTTCTTCTTCTTCGTTGAGCACATTAACTTCCTCTATCAGTGCCCTCATACCATACAACGCTCTGTGGCACCCAGCGTCGGATCTTGTCGCTCTGTTTGCAAGGTCCATTGCTGTTTCTGTCAGCAATTTTCTACGACAAAAAAGCGAGGTTCCATCTGGTGCTGTTTGTTCGTAGTCTCTTCTGTCAAACGTTGCATCTGATCTTGCGTTACGGGTGTATCTTTTCATGATGTACACCTCAGGAATGTTGAGTACTCTCAAATGAGAAAGCATGCATAAGACATGGACGTAGAAGAGGCCTGCAGACAAACACATGATTTTTTTTGTTCTGTAAGTGAACTGCATGAAATTAGTAAACATATTTTTTTTTCATTATTTGTTCATTTTTTAAAGAAGTGAACTTCATTTGGTTTTGTGAATTACACATGCATATGTACTTTTAAAGTTCAGTAAGTTAGCTTTCGTGCATGACTATGAGAATCTAGAATTTTTTTTGCTAGGAGTCTCACCTGTTTGTGTCCAGAGTTTGCACTCACATTCATAGACACCTTTCTCTTCATCGGTGACCACTTGGAAATTATGCCTTGCCCAGTCAAATGCATCCGATCTGTTGTAGTGGTGTACGAGATACTTTGTCGGGTTCTCAAGGCACCGTTCTGCTCTGAAGGCAGTGCTACGGTAGAGTGTTTCTTTGAAATCTGCAAACACTGCCCTTGTGTACACTTTTGATAGCTGAACTTCGAAGCCAAACTTTGTTGTTGTTTTTACCTCTGACTGCATGATCACAAATGCACTGTTACGATCCAGAGAAATGAAAAAATTGTTTGTTTTTGTAGTCATATTTTTAAGCAGTTTTTGATTGACATTTTGTTTACCTCATTTGCTAGTGTCTCTGCGTGCTTGACGGCCTTCTTGGTCTGAATGCACTTGTCCACCTGCTGAGCAAACAGATGGAGATCATGCTTCTCCCTGACAAAATTTTTCTTCAGTATGCGGTTCATGCTCTCGCTTCTCTGTGTGGAAGTCATCCGAGCATAGAAAATTTCCTTGTAGTAAGCTGAGATCCACTCGTGCCTGTCATCCCACAGTGAATTCATCACTTCGTCGTCTTGCAAGTTGTACCTCTGAATGAGGTTCTTCCATGCTCGTTCAAATTCTGACGGCATTAGTGGGTGGTTCAGCACTGCATTGAGTTCGTCCTTGAGCTTCTCATGCACCTTATACAGCAAGGCGAGCTGGTCCTTGTACTTCTTCATGATATGCCACTGACACAACTTATGCAGAGTTTGTGGGAGGATAGTTTTTAATGCTGCCTTCATCGAAGAACACTGGTCTGAGAAGAGACAAACATTGTTTTTTTATTAAGTTGTTTGTGTGTTTGCAAGATAGATGGAAGAACTATAAGTGCACAAAACAAAACAAAACGTAAGTATGCAGGTGTTTTTTATTTTTTGTACCTGTGAGCATGCAGATTGGCGGCTTGTTGTTCATACACCTCAGAAAGGTTTTGAAAACCCACTCAAATGATGGTATTGTTTCATCTCGCACGAGTGCAACAGCAAATATGGCGCTCTGTAGATGATGGTTCACCCCCACAAACACTCCTAGCGGCATGTGGAATTTGTTTGTTTTATATGTCGTGTCAAATGTAATGCAGTCTCCAAAATCTTCATACGATCCTCTGCAACTTGCGTTCGCCCAAAAGACGTTTCTTACACGGTTATCTGCATCAACGTCATAATCATAGAAGAACTCTGGGTTTATCTTTTGCATTTTCTCGAAGAAATTCAGAAGTTTCTTGACATCATCTTCAGACTCTTCTCTGGCAAACTTCTGTTTCCTGCATTTTCAGAGACAATGCAAACTTATCTCACCAAACAGGGAATAATTACAGACAGAATGCTCAAGAGATATGCTCTGTTACGTGCTTACCTGTTTACCCAGTCGCGGCTAGTATGTCCCATGTACTGCAGACCACCGGACATACGCGACAGCGTCGACATCATCTGATCATGTGTGTGGTTATCCAGTTGCATGTCTTTCACTAACTGGTCTATCAGAGGATCATCTTTTTTGTGCGATCGCATGTGCAAAAGCATCCCGGGGCTTTCCAGCATCTTGTGATTGTGGTTGAGTTGAACCATTTCTATCACAAATTTGCCATCCTTCCTTTTTTTGACTCTAATCTTTGCATTGCAGCCAATCCTTTTTGATGTCTTCTGACGTACCCGGTGATAATCTGACACAGCCTGCTTGTGGACCCCTTCTCTTGAGCAGACAATGTAGGCATTTGTCCTTTGTTTTGCCCTCTTGCATATACCAAACCCTGCACATCTTGCATAATTGTTGTAAAAGTCCCATGCCTTGTCGTACATGGTGAATTTCATTCCACCAGCAGGTACGAGGTTCAGCGGCATGTTTTTATCCTGCATTAATTGAAATGCTATATGAGAAAATTTGTTCTGTTCTGTTTTTTGAATACGAGGAGTGCATACGAGTTTAATAAAGCATTTGCAATGTTCCTAGCCAAAGCTCACAACAAATATCAGTGTGCACTGCAATGTTATCTGAATGGACTGCAACTATTTATTTTTTTTAGACCATAAACTTACATGTGTGTAGAGTCGTTCGCTTGATGGTGTTTGCAGCTCGCCGAGTTGTATTGGACATGGCGGGGTTATAGCAGATGTGTGTAGTTAAGGATCTCGCGGTGGTTACAGTGAGGAGGATTTGTACCTGCTGTTTACTTTTGACCGAGGCACCATTGGTGGCCGCAGCGTCGAAGTTGATGCAGCAGGTCTGGTGGGAGCTCTGTTTTTCGGTGCAGCAGGTGGACACTGAGCTCTGTTTTGGGGTGCAGGTGGACGTGGTGGTAATCCAGTGTTATGACAATGTCTCGGTGGATTGGTTTGAAAATTTTGGAGCAGTGGCACATCATCATAGACATAATCATCATCTGCTGCAACATCGTGTTCAACTGCGTCATCATTGTCTGTTCGGACATGCTGTCCAAACATAGTGAACTCGTGCTTATACTCTGGGTTGAGAACTGTTATCGGCTCATCTTCATCATCATCGTCTTCATCATCGCGTTGGTGAGTGCCTTCCCAGACGAATGTGACATCATCGTCATCTTCAACTACATCTTCGTCATGGGAAAAATCTTCTTATGGAGAGTACTGCACCCTGTTTGTCGTAATGAAGAATCCACGAGGAACCTCAGGGGTAACCCAGCCAGTATCTCTTTCAGAAGAATATTCACTCTACTGAAAGTTGTTGTTCTCAGTGCTGTCAATTATGCGCGGCATTTTTTATCTGCTGAACGTCATCTCCTGCACACAAAATGACCGAGCTGCATTGTCAGGTTAAATGAACTGAATCATGCGAACTACAATGTGTTCAAAATGGTACTGCCGAAGCATTGCATGGTGACTGCGTCACCCCGCAAGGTGAACTGAAGCAACCGCACTGCATCATTATCTGTAATGAACCTATACAAGCGTACTGCATTTTCCCCCACAACAAACAGAAGCAACCGCACTGCATAGGTTTTGTACTGCATAATCGCGCGCTGTACTGCTTGTACTGCTTTGTCTATGATAACTACACTGAGATGGTTGAGGAAGTGTACTGCTTACCTCGTGATGCAGTGATTCCTTGCGTTTACAGGAGGAAGTTCCCTTCTCGTCCGCCTGCACAACTTTCACGTTCGCTCGTGCAGTCCACTTGCCCTTCAGAACTTCATGGGCGGTCTGGACGTTGCGCAAGGTGAACGGGGAAGGAGGATTTGCTCTGAAGGTCGATGCAGACTTATTCCAAGAAGCTACCGTGGATGAAGCAACCTTGCGCACACTCCTCCTTGCTCGAATTGGTTTGATGTCAAGGCAGCACCAATCCACATCTGATGAAGTACAGCTAATTGCAGGCCCGGAGGAGTTCGGTGGCGGCGCTACCGAGCTGCTGCCGTGGAAGAAGGCCGATAGGCTGGTGTTGCTCGATGCCTGCCGCAGAAGAAGGCCGAGAGGCGACGGGCGGCGTCGCTGCCTGGCCGCCGCCGCGGAAGAAGGCCGGGAGGGGAGGGGCGGCATCGCTGCCGGCCGCTGCCGCGGAAGAAGGCGTGGAGGGGAAGGGCAGCGTCGCTCCCAGGCCACCACTGCGGGAGAAAGCGGGGAGGGGAGGGGCGGCATTGCTCCCGGGCCGCCGCCTCGGAAGAAGGCCGGGAGGGGAGGGGCGACGGCGCGATCTTGGTGGTGTGCAGAATAAGGCACTTTGGTGTGCAAAATAAGGTCTTAAGGGGTGTTATCATAATAGACCCACCCTATATATATATATATATATATATATATATATATATATATATATATATGATTGAGAGCATATTTGTAGTGCATTGCATGTAATTGTAGTGCATTCGTGCATATATGATTGAGATCATATTTTTTCATACTGTAGGAAGAAGTGAAATGTAACTATGTGGAATGGGTATACCCGGAGCGGTCAGTGGCTACGAAGTTCTGCCTCAGAGAACTGTGGAGCATGTATGACGAGAAGCTGAGGTAGAATGTTAAGAATGATGAAGAAAAATTCAAGTTAATTGGAGAAAAGAGGAGGACGGAGGAAGAGGTGAGATATTTCAAAATGGACTTTGCTAAAATGGTGGTTGACAAGGAGGATGCTCTCACACAGTTGGGCAATGCAAGATTGTCACTTAGCGATCTCAAAGAGGAGCTGGAGAAGAATAAGATGGCAGACCATGGTTGTGCCAATCTACATCAGGTCCTGAGGGCAAAGGCTGAGAAAGACCGGGACCGGGTGGTGCTAGAGAGAGACCAAGTGATGAGAGTGAGGGACCAGCTGAAGCAACAGAAGAAAAGCCTTAAGTATATTATTGCAGATTTTCTCAAACAGAAACATGGGTACATTGATAAGATCAAGAAGCTGAAGGAGATTTTTGATGAATTTTAAGTATGTTTTGTGGTTTATTGTTGAACTGAATAATCAAGTTCTATATGCATTGTGGGCAGTTCAATTGTGTAAGGCCTAAGTATATTATATTAACTAATAAACTATATCACTTTCGAAACAATTTCCCCTTCTCTGACCTGCATCCTAATGCGGGTGCTCCGCTAAGCACTAAAATTCTTTTGCTTCCACTGGAGCTCCTAAATCCTACTGATCAAGGGGGCGAAAGAGTTGTTGATCATGTGATTGATGGTGCTATTGATCCTGATCTTCATGATGCAGAAAAGGAAAAGGGTAACAAATATGGAGCAGAAAATGCAGCACAAAAATTTGTGCATCGTGATTTCGTGCAACACATAACGCCAAGGGAGTCTGGCGCAAGACGCAAGGAAGATCCACCTGCGGACTGATACGTCCATTTTGCATCGTGCTTTTATATCGATATTTATTGCATTATGGACTGTTATTACACGTTATGTCAAAAAACTTATGCCTATTCCCTCTTATTTTACAAGGTTTACATGAAGAGGGAGAATGCCAGCAGTTGGGATTCTGGGCTGGAAAAGGAGCAAATATTGGAGACCTATTCTGCACAGCTCCAAAAGTCCTTAAACTCCACGAAAGTCATTTTTGGGATTAATAATAAATATTGAGCAGAAGACGTGCCAGAGGGGGCTCACACCCTGGCCACGAGGGTGGGGGGCGCGCCCTACCCCTGGGTCCGCCCCCTGCCTCGTGGGCCCCCTGGTAGCCCTCCGGTCCCATCTTTTGCTATATGAAGTCTTTTACCCTGGAAAAAATCATAAGCAAGCTTACGGGACGAAACTCCGCCGCCCCGAGGCGGAACCTTGGCGGAACCAATCTAGGGCTCCGACGGAGCTGTTCTATTGGGGAAACTTCCCTCTGGGAGGGGGAAATCATCACCATCGATCCTCTCATCGGGAGGAGGTCAATCTCCATCAACATCTTCACCAACACCATCTCCTCTCAAACCCTAGTTCATCTCTTCTATCCAATCTTTGTACCAAAACCTCAGATTGGTACCTGTGGGTTGTTAGTAGTGTTGATTACTCCTTGTAGTTGATGCTAGTTGGTTTATTCCGTGGAAGATCATTTGTGCAGATCCTTAATGCATATTAATACCCCTCTGATTATGAACATGAATATGCTTTGTGAGTAGTTACGTTTGTTCCCGAGGACATGGGTGAAGTCTTGCTATTAGTAGTCATGTGAATTTGGTATTCGTTCGATATTTTGATGAGATGTATGTTGTCTCTCCTCTAGTGGTGTTATGTGAACGTCGAATACATGAAACCTCACCATTATTTGGGCCTAGAGGAAGGCATTGGGAAGTAATAAGTAGATGATGGGTTGCTAGAGTGACAGAAGCTTAAACCCTAGTTTATGCATTGCTTCGTAAGGGGCTTATTTGGATCCACTTGTTTCATGCTATGGTTAGGTTTACCTTAATACTTCTTTTGTAGTTGCGGATGCTTGCAATAGGTGTTAATCATAAGTGGGATGCTTGTCCAAGAAAGGGCAGTACCCAAGCACCGGTCCACCACATGTCAAATTATCAAAGTAACGAATGCGAATCATATGAGCGTGACGAAAACTAGCTTGAGGATAATTCCCATGTGTCCTCGGGAGCGCTTTTCTCTATATAAGAACTTGTCCAGGCTTGTCCTTTGCTACAAAAAGGATTTGGCCACCTTGCTTCACCTTATTTACTTTCATTTCTTGTTACCCGTTACAAATTACCTTATCACAAAACTATCTGTTACCGACAATTTCAGTGCTTGCAGAGAATACCTTACTGAAAACCGCTTGTCATTTCCTTCTGCACCTCGTTGGGTTTGACACTCTTACTTACTGAAAGGACTATGATAGACCCCCTACACTTGTGGGTCATCAAGACTCTTTTCTGGCGCCGTTGCCGGGGAGTAAAGCGCCTTTGGTAAGTGGAACTTGGTAAGGAAACATTTATATAGTGTGCTGAAATTTACTATCACTTGTTACTATGGAACATAATCCTTTGAGGGGCTTGTTTGGGGTATCTTCACCCTGACCAGTAGAGCAAAGAGTTGCTCCTCAACCTACTGAACCTACTGAAAATGTTTACTTTTAAATTCCTTCGGGTATGGTAGAGAAATTGCTAGCTAATCCCTTTGCAGGAGATGGAACATTGCATCCCGATTTACACCTAATCTATGTGGATGAAGTTTGTGGATTATTTAAGCTTGCAGGTATGTCCAATGATGTTATCAAGAAGAAGGTCTTCCCTTAATCTTCGAGAGATGCATTGACATGGTATAGGCTATGTGATGATATGGGATCATGGAACTACAAACGATTGAAATTGGAATTTCACCACAAGTTTTATCCTATGCATCTTGTTCATCATGATCATAATTATATATATAATTTCTGGCCTCGTGAAGGAGAAATCGTTGCTCAAGCTTGGGGGAGGCTTAAGTCAATGTTATATTCATGCCCTAATCATGAGCTCTCAAGAGAAATGATTATTCAAAATTTTTATGCTCAGCTTTCTCTCAATAATCAATCCATGCTCGATACTTCTTCTGCTGGTTCCTTTATGATGAAACTATTGAATTCAGATGGTATTTGTTGGAAAGAATTAAATGAAACTCTGAAGATTGGGATTCTGACAAAGGTAAGGAATTAGGTATGACACCTAAGTTTGATTGTGTTAAATCTTTTATGGATACCGATGCTTTTTGTGGATTTAGCACTAAATATGGACTTGACTCTGAGATCGTAGCTTCTTTCTGTGAATCATTTGCTACTCATGTTGACCTCCCTAAGGAGAAGTGGTTTAAATATAATCCTCCCACTGAAGTAAAAGTAGTTGCACCTATTATAGTTGAAGAAAAGACTATCACTTATAATGATCCTATTGTTCCTTCCACTTATATTGAGAAACCACCTTTCCCTGTTAGGATAAAGGATCATGCTAAAACTTCAACTGTGGTTCGTAAGAGTAATACTAGAACATATGCACCACCTGAGCAAATTAAAGTTGAACCTAGTATTGATATGGTTAAAGATCTCTTGGCTGATAATATTGATGGGTGTCGTGGGAGAACTGATCCACGGACACCTATGGGGCCGGCGGACCAGGCCCCTTTCGGTTCGGCGGGGGGCGGAGATCGCGTGAAGAGCAGATCGAGGCGAAGCACACGAGCGGTTTACCCAGCTTGGGAGCTCTCCGGAGAGATAATACTCCTACCGCTGCATGTCTGTTTTGTATTGTGTTCTTGCTCGGGAGTGCTAAATGCTACAGTACACACTAGCTGCTAACGAGACCGAGCGTGAGTGTTTTCTGGCCTCCAACCCCCCTCTACGTTGCGCATGGGCCTCCTTTTATATGCTCAAGGGGTCACCGACAGGTGGCAACGTAGGCAAGGGTAAAAATGGAAAAGTGTTGCAGTTGGTACAACTACTTGTACAGTGTATCATACCTAACCCTGACGGCAGGGGACAAAGGCATTAAATGCCCGTCTGCGTCGCCCAAATAGTGTAAAAACGAACCGTCAGGGACACCACCGCTTGCCACGATGGCAACCTTGTCAGCGTCGCTTGCCACCTCGCACCGCTGGCTGCACAACCTCTTGCCACACGCACCTGGAAAGGTCCCAGGGCGACACGTTGGTGGATGTGCTGGAGCGCGGGTACAGAGTGGTAGCCTGCCGCGGCATGCACCTTGCCGCGGTCGTTGGCTTGTCGCGTCCAGAAGCTTGTCGCCCACCGGGCCTTACCGGGACGCGTGGCGCATCGCGGCAAGTTCCTTGAGATGCCTTGGTTGGCTTTCCCGGCAAGCTCCTCTTGCCGGGGTCTTGTCTCCTTGGCTTGAATACTTTGTTCTTGAATGGCTCCAAAGGAACCACGGAGGACCTTGGCGGTCACCCGGCAAGCCTTGCCGCGGGGTGCTACGACTGCCCGTGCACAAGTTCGGGATACTAGGGTACCCCTACTCTAGTACACCGACAGGAGCCCCCAGGCCTGGGCCACACACGGTGCCGAGCGCTGTTGGGCCAGGCCCAAAATAGGGCACGGGCACGCGCGGCCTGGGTTACGCCGTATCTTACTCCGTATCCACCGTGCCCTCCCCTAACGGCACGCGTTGAATGCGGCGTCGTGGGAGAGATCGTGGGTGGTTTCTTTATTCAGAAAGGCAGAACGTCCACCCCCTCCCTCTTTATAAGCAGGGGAAACAGGGGCAGTTCGCCCATCTCGCCAGTTGCTGTTCCAATCCCAGAAATCTCCGCCGCTCCCCCCTTTCTTCCCAAAGCTGAAAGAGAGCAGCGCTCCGCCCCCCATCGCCACCAGCACCACCAACGCCGTCGATCTCCCCCACCGCCTCCGCCATGGCTCCGAAAGCCGGCAAGGGGAAGGCCGTGAAGACGACCGAGGCGCAGCGGCTCGCGGCGCTGCGAAGGGAGCGGACAACCTTCCCCCCCCCCCAAGCTCACCGCGAAGGAGCTGAGGGAGTACTACTACCTCTTCTGGTCGACGGAGACGCGAGCGCATCCGCGCACGAAGGTACTCTCCGCCGCCGCTTCGGAACGTGCTCCGAATGGATATCCCTTCTTCGCGTTATTCTTCTACTGCGGGCTCTGCCCGCCTTTCTCTGAGTTTTTCTGCGACATTATGAACACCTACGGGTTCCACCTCCTTGACTTCACCCCCAATGTCGTTCTGACCATGGCAGTTTTCGCACATTTCTGCGAAAACTTTGTCGGAGTCCATCCACATGTAGCTCTTTTCCACCACTTCTTTATGCCCCGAGTTGAGAGAGGAGAGCCTCTATCAGGCGGAATCACCTGGATCTCGAGAGCCGACAAGAAGGAAGCTTATCTGGAGGGAGAGCTCCGCGGCAAGTGGGAGGAGTGGAGAGCAGACTGGTGCTGGATCGTCGAGGAGAACCCGCAGCCGTTTACCGCCCAGCGCCAAGCTCCAGTAGCGCGCGGCAACGATTGGAGCAGCATGGCCCCGGAAGACGATAGGCTGAAGATTGCCGTCACCCGGATCCTATGCCTCAGGCTTGCCAGGCTCACTGTAGGCGCTGTTGGCGCAGATTTTCTTCGCCGCCGCATCTCCCCCCTGCAAGAGAGGAGGAGACCCGCCTGGGAGTTCGGGGGTGCGGCGGACATCATGAGGCTGCGCCCGGGCCTCAACTTCAACTTCACTATCCTGGAACTGGACGCGATGCTCAAGGAACTGTTCAAACACGACCCTCAACATCCCGAATGGTTCAGGTTGCCGAAGGGTGTCGTCCCGCTGTGCAACAACTCCTCGCTCGACCGCATCCGTGCAATGAAGCCGCTGTGCGATTCGCATGGAATTGTCCCAACTTGGCAAGAACCTGCAGACGACGTCGTGCGAGAGTTCTTCGACGGCTTGGTAGAAGTGCTGGTCCACTCCGATGAGCAGAAAAGCCTCACCCGCGACACTACCGATGCGGAGATGCGGCGCATCGCCACTAGGGCGGAAGAGGCGGCGACAGCCGCTGCCGCGGGCGAGTTTGGATTCACCGTGGAGGAGGCAGAGGCAGCAGAGGCGGCAAGCCTTGCCGAGCGAGAGGAGCTTGCCGGCGAGGGAGAGCTTGCCGAGCCTGAAGCCGAGTCGAGTGAGCCCGCCGAGGGTGCGAGCGGCTCGTCGGAGACCAACTCCTCTTCCTCCTCGTCTTCAGACAGCCCACCGCAAGCAGAACCCCCAGCTCCACCAAGAAGGCGTCTCCACAAGGTCGGGGACGTAGCGGGGCGGCAGGCGAGTCAACAGCCGCCGCACCGCGCGACACGCTCCACCACGACAAGCACTATTGCCGCGGGAGCACCTCACGCCGCTGCGACAACTGGAGCGGGGTCTTCCCGGACCGCCGCTTCTGCTTCTGCCGCTGCCCCCGCCAAGCGGTTAAGGGAACCCACTCCTCCGCCTCGTCGCGCCGAAGGTGGGCCGGACTTTGACCTCTCTACGCTCAGCTCCGACGAGGAAGAAGAAGAGTAAGATTCTTTGCTGTACTTGTAATTCTTCAATTCTTGCTGTTTTGTCTTGTATCTGACTTGCTTTACTCCGAACCCATTCCTTTTCAGGACTCTGGCCCAGAGAGCGGCGAAGATATTCAAGGTCCCGGTGATTGTCATCGAGGACGAACTCACCGCGACAACGGGGGGTGTGTCCGAGACCATCTTGCCGGACCCGGCAACCATTCCCCGAAGCAGCCCCCGGCGCAGCCCCCAGCGTAAGTACATGGTTTACTTCCCGCTGTTAGGTGTGCATGGGTGCTCTTTCTTTGCTGATATCTGACTATTGGTTTGTGTAGGAGCAGAGCAGCCTCACCAGGAGCGCTCGGAAGCCGCCCCCGACATGACATCTGCTTCGACTACACCGCCAAGGGAGGGATCCCCGGCAAGGGAGCGTTCTCCGGCAAGGGAGAAGTCTCCGGCAAGGGAGAGTTCTCCGGCAAGGGACGGCACCAGCGACCCCCCGGTGGTGGAGACCACGACTGAAGAGCCCAGTACAGGTAATCCTCTTGCTTGAAAACTTCCCTTGGGTTCTTCTTCTCCTGATTTTCTTTTTGGATATTTGCTTGATTTTTCTCCCTCTTCCGGCCTTCAGATCCACCTGTCACGGAGCCGATGGAGACCGAGGTCGCCGGCAAGGAGAACGCGCGCGGCAACACAGACGACGCCGCTGCCACCAAAGAAGTAGTTGGCGCTGATGAGCCCGCCGGCGAAGAGGCCGCCAAAGCTGCCGCCACAGAAGCTGGCGAGGGATCTGGCGATCGCACTGACGGCCCCGAGGCCGTAGGAGCGTTAGGCGCTACACCGACCGCCGATCCCCCCGCCGCTGCCGCAACGTCAGGCTCCGAAGAGCCCCAGTCCGGCGCCTATTTGAAGGCCGGCGATGGCGTCTTCATCAAGCTCCCCTGGGCGTCAAGCTCCAGGGCGCCGGTCGAAGGAGAAACCTTGGATGGAGAGGTGCTCGCCTCCGCTGGGCTGACGCTGGTTGATGCGCCGAGCAGCAGCAGCGGCGAGTCTGAGGAGGAGTGGCTGCTGCGGAAGCTGGTGTCGCTCTACTGCGCTCGGCAGGCCAAGCTGGAATCCCGAGAAGCGCTTGTCGCGAGGGCGGGAGTGGACATCGAGAAGCACGCGGAGGAGCTCCGGGGTCTTAACCAGGAAGCCCTCCGGTCCCTCGCAGAGGAGCGGGCGCAACTCGCCGAGGCGCGGAAAGCCTTCCTCCTCGAGAAGGCCGAAGCTGAAGAGCAACAGCGGCTTGCCGCCGAGGAGCTGTTTGCGCGGGAGGGCGAGTTGGCGCAGCGGAAGGTCAACCTTGACAGCCACGAGGAGGAGCTTGCCGCGCGCGAGCAAACATTCGGCGGGGCTCTCAAGGAAGCAGAGGATGCTGCCGCAGCTGCCGAGGCCGCCAAGAAGGAGCTGGAGACGAAGGTGGCGCAGCTGGAGGCCGATCTCAAGGCGAGGGGTGAAGAGCTTGCCACGCTCAAGCGCGAGCGCGAAAAGGACGCCTACACTCTTGGCGAACTGCAGGGTAGTCTCGCCGAGAAGGGCAAGGAGCTTAGCGCCGCCAAGGACTCCAATGCAGATCTTGAGTTGAAGCTGATTACTTTGACCAAGACGCTGGACGGCGCCAGGGAGCAGGAGGTGGCCTTGAAGAAGCAGATTGAGGCCGACGAGGCGCTGCTGGCGAGTGCTGCTGTCACCTAGAACACCTTTCGGGAAAATGTGGAGCACTGGACGGAGGGTCTCGTGGATATCGCCGCATCCATCGACAGGGAGCTGGCGCAGCTAGGGATGGAGGATTTCGGGTATTCCTCCGATGAGAACCTCCAACCCAGCGCCAAGCTCAGCTTGTTCTTCAAAGGCGTGGCGACGGCCCTCCAGCGACTCCGAGAGAGGATCCCAAAGCAGCTGGCCGACGAGTCGCGCAAGATCTACGCGGGGGTTCTTCAAAAGGTGTTGGTGAAGGTGGCCTTCCGCAACCCAGGCCTCAACCTCACCAACGTCCTCAAGAAGCTGCCACCGGATGCTGATCTGGAAGCGCTCAAGACCCTTGTCGCACCCATTGTGGACAAGGTGAGCGAGATCAAGAGGGTTGAGGGCGATCGCGTAGATTAGGCCGCCCGTTTTCTCCTTTTCTTGTCGCTGCTGGTCATGTTACGAGAACAATCTATTAGAGCTGCGACAAGCTATCTTGTAATATAACTTTATTTTGGGTATCGATTGCTATGTTATTTCCTTTACTTGATTCCTGTCTTTGTATGTTTTTGCCCTACGCTTTTAGGGAACTTGCCGGTGCAGGCACCTTAGCCGCGAGCGTTGAGTGCGGGACGTCAGCAGCCTGCTGGCGGTGCCGCTACCGACAAGAAACCTTGTCGCAACTAGTCGCAGCTCACTTAAGTTGTTGAGCGGACTCGAAACAAAGTAAGGGCGCAACTAGCTACGAGTCCTGGTCGACCAAAGAACCACCGGCAGCTCCTCAATCCAGTTCTTTCCGCACTTGTGCAGCCTGTCGAAAGTCCTGGTCTTGAGTCTGCACAGCACTTCAGCATTTGCCCTCTCTGCTTGACCGTTGCTTCTCGAGTGAGCAACAGAAGCGAAGCAGACCTTGGCGCCAAGATCTTGGACGTACTACATGAAGGTGCAGCTCGTGAATTGCGTGCCATTGTCGGTGATGATCCTGTTAGGGATCCCGAAGCGGCAAACAGTCGACCTAAAGAACTTGACTACTGACTGTGCTGTCACCTTCCTCACTGCTTCCACTTCCGGCCACTTTGTGAACTTGTCGATTGCAACATACAAGTACTCAAAGCCCCCGACAGCTCGGGGAAAGGGGCCGAGGATGTCGAGCCCCCAGACCAAAAATGGCCAGGATAAAGGGATCGTCTGGAGAGCTTGAGCTGGCTGGTGTATCTACTTGGAATGGAACTGGCACGCTTCACACTTGGTTACTTGTGCAGTTGCATCCTGGAGGGCTGTCGGCCAAAAGAAACCTTGCCGGAATGCTTTGCCGGCAAGCGCTCTTGCGCCAATGTGGTGACCACATATGCCTCCATGTATCTCTGCCAACAGCTTTTGTCCATCTTCCCGGTGAATACACTTCAATTTCACACCGTTGAGTCTTCTTCTGTACAGTGTGTTGTCAACAAACTGGTACATACTTGACTGCCGGGCTACTCTTTCCGCTTCTTCTTGCTCTTCGGGAAGTTCTCCTGTCTGAAGGAAATGGACAATCTGCTGTGCCCATGCTGGAGATTGCGGCTCGACAACAAGGACTAAATGCACATATGCTGATGCGAGAACATCTGATTCTACGACGAGAACCTGCGGCTCAGCCGGAGCTTGACGTTCCCCGGCAAGCTTGCCGGAGCAAAACTTGTTGGGAGCGTCTGCTTCAACGGAACAAACCCTAGGGCTTGCCGGAGCAGACTGCTCCTCAGCACTCTTGGTGACTATCTTGGGGACCTTCTTGGCGGCGGCTTCGGGGAGCTCTACCGGAAAATAGTCACCAGAAATCAACTTCCTCTTCTTTCTCTGCCCAGTTGATGGTGTTACGGACGGTTGAGTCAGTTTGAGCACAAAGATCCCTGGTTCCACAGGTAACTTAAGTGCGGCGCACTTCGACAGGCCATCGGCAATGTCATTCTGAGCTCTTGGAACATGTTCCATCTGTAGGCCGTCAAAGTGCTCTTCTAACTTTCTGACTTCATCAACGTAAGCTTCCATCAACGGACTCTGATAATTCTTGTTCACTTGGCGGACGACAAGCTGCGAGTCACCCCTGACAATGAGCTTCTTGATCCCAAGGTCTGCTGCGATCCTGAGACCGGCAAGCAAACCTTCATTCTCTGTGGTATTGTTTGTTGCTTGTTCCTTGGGAAAGTGCATCTGGACTACGTACTTGAGGTGCTCTCCGGTGGGCGTAACAAGTAGCACGCCCGCACTGGCGCCTTGCAGCGAGAAGGCACCATCAAAGTACATCAACCACTCTTTGCTTGCTTCCTTGACAGGAATGCTCGTTTCTGGAATTTCTTCATCTGGTGTTGGCGTCCATTCTGCTATGAATTCTGCCAATGCTCTGCTTTGGATAGTTGAAGTGCTCTCAAACTTGAGGCCAAAGCTTGACAGTTCCAGTGCCCACTCGACAATCCTTCCTGTTGCTTCTGGATTCTGCAGTATCCTCTTCAGCGGAAAACGAGTGACAACTGTGATCTCATGTGCTTGGAAGTAATGGCGCAGCTTTCTCGAGGCCATGAGAAGGCCGAAAAGCAATTTCTGCAAACCAGAATACCTTGACCTAGCCCCCTGCAGAAGGGAACTGACAAAGTAAACTGGGCGCTGCACCATTCTCTTCTGTATCTCCTCACGCGCCTGCGCAGATCCATCTTTGTCGGGTCCAGAGCTTGTCGGTGAAGTCCCCTGCTTGTCGCTGGATGCATCTACCGTGGTTGCTGGCTCATCATCCGCCTCCCTCTCCGCTACTAACGCAGCACTAACCACTTGATTGGTTGCCACTATATACAGCAGCAACTTCTCTTGTGGCTTAGGTGCGACAAGTGTTGGAGTGGAGGACAGGTATCTCTTTAAGTCCTGCAGCGCAGCCTCCGCTTCCGGAGTCCATTTCATTGGACCTGCCTTTTTCAATATTTTGAAAAACGGCAGGGCGCGCTCAGCAGACTTAGAGATAAACCTGCTGAGAGCAGCCACGCAACCGGCAAGTCTTCGTACATCCTTGACGCGCTTTGGTGCTTCAATCTGCTCAATGGCCTTAATCTTGTCGGGATTGGCTTCAATTCCTCGCTGAGACGCGAAGAACCCGAGAAGCTTGCCGGAGGGGACTCCAAACACACACTTCTCGGGGTTAAGCTTGAGGTTGATCTTGCGCAGATTTGCAAAGGTTTCATCTAAATCCTGAATCAGAGTTGCCTTGTCCTTGCTCTTGACCACTATGTCATCCATGTAGGCTTCCACATTTCTGTGCATTTGTGGCTCAAAAGCGTCATGGACTACCCTTGCAAATGTTGAACCAGCATTCTTTAAACCGAAAGGCATCCGTATGAAACAGTCTGTGCCACATGGAGTGATGAATGCAGTCTTCTCCTCATCCTCTTCTGCCATGAAGATCTGATGTCCTGAATATGCGTCAAGAAATGAAAGCAAGTCACATCCGGCCGTGGAGTCAACAATCTGGTCAATGCGCGACAAGGGAAGTGGGTCTTTGGGACAAGCTTTATTAACATCGGTAAAGTCGATACAAAGCCTCCATTTCCCGTTTGCCTTGCGCACGACTACAGGATTGGCCAACCACGTAGGATGGAGCACTCCTCTGACAAGGCCTGCTGCTTCCAACTTCTTGATTTCTTCTGCGATGAATTCTTGGCGCTCCACTGCTTGTTTCCTGACCTTCTGCTTGACGGGCCGCGCATGAGGACATACGGCAAGATGGTGCTCGATTACTTTCCTGGGAACATCGGGGATGTCAGACGGTTGCCACGCAAACACGTCGACGTTCGCCCGCAGGAAAGCAACGAGCGCGCTTTCCTATTTAGGGTCGAGAGTGGCACTGATGGTGAAGGTACCACCAGTGCCGTCCTCCTTGGCGGACACCTTCTTGGTCTCTGGCGGAGCTGCAATTGCCTTCTTATGCTTGCCGGTGGAGCTCGATGGTGCGTCCTCGACGGTAGCGCAGCACTCCGAAGAGGTGTGCTTGCCGGAGTGGGCATCAGAACTCTTACCGGACCTGGTCTTCTTCTTCCCCCCGGGAGCTTCAATGGCAAGTGACTTGCGACCTGTTGCGGCTGCTGCTTCCCGGTAGATCTTGTCGGCGCAGATAAGAGCATCCTTCTTGTCACCAGGGACAGAGATGACACTTATCGGGCCTGGCATCTTCAACATGTTGTATGCGTAGTGAGAGGCTGCCATGAATTTGGCGAGCGCTGGACGGCCGAGTATCCCATTGTAAGGCAATGGAAAATCAGCAATGTCAAAAGTGACCCTCTCAGTCCTGAAGTTCAACTTGCTGCCAAATGTCACCGGCAACGTAATCTTTCCCTTCGGCTTGCTCCTTCCCGGATTGATTCCTTGGAATGTGCCGGTCTCTTCGAGCTCGCTGTCAGGGATCTGGAGTTTCTGGAGTACCGCGGAGGAGATCAGGTTCAAGCCGGCCCCGCCGTCAACTAGCATCTTAGTGACCTTGAGGTTGGGGATAGTTGGTGAAACCAACATCGGCAAGCACCCGACCGCAGTTATGCGATCAGGGTGGTCCTCAATATCAAAGATGATAGGCGTGCTGGACCATTTCAGAGGCTTGCGTGACTCAACGGGTGGTTCTGCCGCATTGACTTCCCGCACCCACTGCTTGAGCTGGCGGTGTGAAGTATGCAGAGAAGCACCGCCGTCAACGCACAGGACCTCTGTGGCTTTCTGGAACTCCTGCTCATCGGTCTCGTCATCATCCATATCTTCATCGTCGTCGTCGTCTTCATCCTTGTCGCGGCCGCGGGGAGGTCTGTCTCCTTGCCGCTGCTTGGCCTTGCCGCGGCGTCCTCCTCGGCCGGGGCGTTTCTTGCCGGCTCCTCCAGCACCTTCTTGGGCCTTCTCCTTGTCGCGTCGCTCGTATTCAGCCTTTTGCTACTTGACAAGCTGCTCAACCTGCTTGCAGCTCTGGAGGTCATGGCCCTTGGTGCGGTGGATCTTGCAGTACTGCTTGTTGGAGCCGTCCTGCTTGTCGGCGACCGCCACAGCCTCGCCGGGGCTACCAGCTTTGGCTTTCTCGGCGCCACCTCCGTTGCCGGACTGCTCAACGACTAGTACATCTTTGCCTTTCTTCTTCCTGTTGTTCCGCCGTCGGCTCTTCTTTGCCGGGGCAGCATCCTCGCTATCAGATCCTCCTGCTCCTGTATTCTCTCCGGGAAGTTTCCTCCCTTCCTCAGCGCGTGCACACTTGTCGGCCAGGGCATATAGCTCACTGACGTCTCTGATCTTGCACATCACCATCTCCTCCCGCATCCTGCAGTTTCGCACGTTTTGATGGAACGCGCTGATGATCGCGGCAGGGCGGACATATGGGATGTTGTGCTGTACACGGCTGAATCTCTGAATGTACTTGCGCAGGGACTCTCCTTCCTTCTGGGCAAGAAGATGAAGGTCGCTCTCTTAGCCATGAGGCTTGTGGACGCCTGTAAAGGCGCCGACAAACTGATGGCATAGGTCTGCCCAGGAAGATATGGAGTTATCCGGCAAGTGCATGAGCCAGGATCTGACATTGGGCTTGAGCACCAGCGGGAAGTAGTTGGCAAGGATCTTGTCGTCCCGCCCCCTAGCAGCTTGCACCGCGATGGTGTAGATGCTGAGGAACTCCGACGGATGCGACTTGCCGTCGTACTTCTCTAGTATGTCTGGCTTGAAGTTCTTCGTGCTGGGCCACTGGACTTGCCGCAGCTCACGAGTGAACGCAGGGCAACCTACCGCATACGGCAGATCGCCCAGTTCCCCTGGTGCATGCATGTCGACAGAGGGCCCAGCGCGCTGGTCTGATTGACGCCGCGCTTCTCTTCGGCGCTCGATGCGAGTACGAGCGTCCTCTTGCTGTCGTTCATGAAGAACTTGGCGCTGATCGGACGAGCTCGTGGATCTGATGATGCGGTGGAGTCGCTGTCGAGGTTGATCCGGCGAGTTGGCGATCTTGGCCTTCGAGGTGGAGAGTGCACGGTGGTTGCACCCCCACCGGTTTTGTCGCCATCGGCTCGTGCCTGGCAGTCTTGCCGTGGCTGCGATGTACTCGGCTGCCGTGGTGTGTCGCCGTTGGCGAAGCCGATGAGACTCTGAATGGTGGCCCTCCATTCGTCGATCTTGTCCGCCGTTGGAGGGTAATCCAGGAGCAGTTGAGCTCGTGCCAAAGCTTCTGCTGGAGTGGTGGGTGGCAGTGGCGAACGGTGCGAGGAGCGGGATATGCTCGGACTTCTAACTATGTTAGAAGGAGCAGTATCCCGTTCGGGCGACCGTGTCTTGCTCGTGCCAGCATGTTGGCGTGCATGCAGGTCTTGAGCACCCCGAGATCCACCAGCTCGATCTTGGTCCAATGAGCGTATGGTACCGCGAGTACCATGACGCTGTCGGTCCTGTGCCTCCTGAGATGGGCGCGGTGCATGTACGGACGCCGAAGTCTGCGCAGCCTTGTCCTTGGACCTGGCAGCACCGTGAGCTCCCTCGTCGACGCCCGTTCTTCTGCCGGCGTCTACCCCACCACCCGTTTGCTCCGGTGGTGGTGGGATCGACGTGGACGGAGCAGCCACCTCCGAAGCCTTCTTCTTCGGTGGCATGTCGATGAACACGATGAAGATCTAGCTCGTGTGAACGCCGGATCAGGTTCACACAGCCTCGATGCCCCCTACCTGGCGCGCCAAAGATGTCGTGGGAGAACTGATCCACGGACACCTATGGGGCCGGCGGACCGGGCCCCTTTTGGTTCGGCGGGGGGCGGGGATCGCGCGAAGAGCAGATCGAGGCGAAGCACACGAGCGGATTACCCAGCTTTGGAGCTCTCCACAGAGATAATACTCCTACTGCTGCATGTCTGATTTGTATTGTGTTCTTGCTCGGGAGCGCTAAATGCTACAGTACACACTAGCTGCTAAGGAGACCGAGCGTGAGTGTTTTCTGGCCTCCAACCCCCCTCTACGTTGCGCATGGGCCTCCTTTTATATGCTCAAGGGGTCACCGACAGGTGGCAACATAGGCAAGGGTAAAAATGGAAAAGTGTTGCGGTTGGTACAACTACTTGTACAGTGTATCATACCTAACCCTGACGGCAGGGGACAAAGGCATTAAATGCCCGTCTGCGTCACCCAAACAGTGTAAAAAGGGACCGTCAGGGACGCCACCGCTTGCCACGATGGCAATCTTGTCAGCGTCGCTTGCCACCTCGCACCGCTGGCTGCACAGCCTCTTGCCACGCGCACCTGGAAAGGTCCCAGGGCGGCACATTGGTGGATGTGCTGGAGCGCGGGTACAGAGTGGTAGCCTGCCGCGGCAAGCACCTTGCAGCGGTCGTTGGCTTGTCGCGTCCGGAAGCTTGTCGCCCATCGGGCCTTGCCGGGACGCGTGGCGCGTCGCGGCAAGTTCCTTGAGATGCCTTGGTTGGCCTTCCCGGCAAGCTCCTCTTGCCGGGGTCTTGTCTCCTTGGCTTGAATACTTTGTTCTTGAATGGCTCCAAAGGAACCACGGAGGACCTTGGCAGTCACCCGGCAAGCCTTGCCGCGGGGTGCTGCGACTGCCCGTGCACAAGTTCGGGATACTAGGGTACCCCTACTCTAGTACACCGACAATGGGCATGCTATTTATTTCTATGATGCAGCTGCTAGAATTGCTAGACCTGATGCTAAGAAACATAGACCTGTTGTAGGCATGCCTGCTATTTCTGTTAAAATAGGAGATCATTGTTATCATGGCTTATGTGATATAGGTGCTAGTTCCAGTGCAATACCTCATTCCTTATACAAAGAAATTATGCATGACATTGCACCTGCTGAGAGAGAAGAAATTGATGTTACAATTAAGCTTGCCAACAGAGATACTGTTTCACCAGTTGGGATTGTTAGAGATGTTGAAGTCTTGTGTGGGAAAGTTAAATATCCTGCTGATTTTTTTGTTCTTGGTTCCTCACAAGATGACTTTTGTCCCATTATATTTGGTAGACCCTTCTTGAATACTGTTAATGCTAGGATAGATTGCGAAAAGGATGTTGTTACTATTGGTTTGGGAGATATGTCTCATGAGTTTAACTTTGCTAAACTTCGTAGACAACCTCATGATAAAGAATTGCCTAGTAAGGATGAAATTATTGGTCTTTCTTCTATTGCCGTGCCTCCTACTGATCCTTTAGAACAATATTTGCTAGACCATGAAAATGATATGTTTATGATTGAAAGAAGGGAAATAGATGAAGTATTCTTTAAACAGGGACCTATTTTGAAACACAACTTGCCTGTTGAAATCCTAGGGGATCCTCCTCCACCCAAGGGTGATCCCGTGTTTGAGCTTAAACCATTACCTGATACTCTTAAATATGCTTATCTTGATGAAAAGAAGATATATCCTGTTATTATTAGTGCTAACCTTTCAGAGCAGGAAGAGGAAAGATTATTTAAAACTCTGAAGAAGCACCGTGCTGCTATTGGATATATTCTTGATGATCTTAAGGGCATTAGTCCCACTTTTTGCCAACACAAAATAAAATTGCAGGAAGACGCCAAACCACTTATTGATCACCAACGACGGTTAAATCCTAAGATGAAAGAAGTGGTAAGAAAGGAAATACTAAAGCTCCTTGAGGCAGGTATAATTTATCCTATTGCTGATAGTCAGTGGGTAAGTCATGTCCATTGTGTCCCTAAGAAGGAAGGTATTACTGTCGTTCCTAATGATAAAGATGAATTGATCCCTCAAAGAATTATTATAGGTTATAGGATGGTAATTGATTTCCGCAAATTAAATAAAGCTACTAAAAAGGATCATTACCCTTTACCTTTTATTGATCAAATGCTAGAAAGACTATCCAAACATACACATTTTTGCTTTCTAGATGGTTACTCTGGTTTCTCTCAAATACCTGTGTCAGTAGAGGATCAAGAAAATACCACTTTTACTTGCCCTTTCGGTACTTTTGCTTATAGACGTATGCCTTTTGGTTTATGTTATGCACCTGCTACCTTTCAAAGATGCATGATGGCTATATTCTCTCACTTTTGTGAAAAGATTTGTGAGGTATTCATGGATGATTTCTCCATTTATGGATCCTCTTTTGATGATTGTTTGAGCAACCTTGAATGAGTTTTGTAGAGATGCGAAGATACTTGTCTTGTTTTGAATTGGGAGAAGTGCCACTTTATGGTTAATGAAGGCATTGTCTTGGGGCATAAAATTTCTGAAAGAGGTATTGAAGTTGATAAAGCTAAAGTTGATGCAATTGAAAAGATGTCGTGACCCAAGGACATTAAATGTATAACAAGTTTCCTTGCTCATCCCAGTTTTTATAGGAGGTTCATTAAGGACTTCTCAAAAATTTCCAGGCCTCTGACTAATCTCTTACAAAAAGATATTCCTTTTGTCTTCGATGATGATTGTGTAGAAGCATTTGAAATACTTAAGAAAGATTTAATTTCTGCACCTATTGTTCAGCCACCTAATTGGAATTTACCCTTTGAAATTATGTGTGATGCTAGTGATTATGCCGTAGGTGCTGTTCTAGGACAAAGAGTTGATAAGAAACTAAATGTTATTCAATATGCTAGTAAAACTCTAGACACTGCCCAGAGAAATTATGCTACTATGAAAAAGAATTCTTAGCAGTTGTATTTGCTTGCGATAAGTTCAGGCCTTATATTGTTGATTCTAAAGTAAATATTCACACTGATGATGCTGCTATTAATATCTTATGGAAAGAAAGATGCTAAACCTTGACTTATTAGATGGGTTCTCTTGCTACAAGAATTTGATTTGCATATTATTGATAGAAAGGGAGCTGATAACCCCGTTGCAGACAACTTGTCTAGGTTAGAGAATGTTCTTGATGACCCACTACCTATTGATGATAGCTTTCCCGATGAACAATTAGCTATCATAAATGCTTCTCGTACTGCTCCATGGTATGCTGATTATGCTAATTACATTGTTGCAAAATTCATACCACCTAGTTTCACATACCAACAAAAGAAAAAAGTTTTTCTATGATTTAAGACATTACTTCTGGGATGACTGATACATCTCCAACGTATCTACTTTTCCAAACACTTTTGCCCTTGTTTTGGACTCTAACTTGCATGATTTGAATGAAACTAACCTGGACTGACGCTGTTTTCAGCAGAACTGCCATGGTGTTGTTTAATGTGCAGAAAACAAAAGTTCTCGGAATGACCTGAAAATCCACGGAGATAACTTTTGGAAAATATAAAAAATATTGGCAAAAGAATCAATGTCAGGGGGCCCACACCCTGTCCACGAGGGTGGAGGGCGCGCCCCCTCTCCCTGGGCGCGCCCCCTATCTCGTGGGCCCCTTGATGCTCCATCGACCTAAACTCCAACTCCATATATTTCGTTTCGCAGAGAAAAAAATTAGAGAGAAAGTTTCATCGCGTTTTATGATGCGGAGCGGCCACCAAGCCCTAATCTTTCTTGGGAGGGCTGATCTGGAGTCCGTTCGAGGCTCCGG
The DNA here is from genome assembly GCF_002162155.2 of Triticum dicoccoides. Classification (NCBI taxonomy): domain Eukaryota; kingdom Viridiplantae; phylum Streptophyta; class Magnoliopsida; order Poales; family Poaceae; genus Triticum; species Triticum dicoccoides. Next base: position 538,904,559 of record NC_041381.1, on the reverse strand, counting down.
AGAGGGGGATTCGTCGCTGTCGTCATCATCAACCATCCTCCATCACCAATTTCATGATGCTCACCACCGTGCGTGAGTAATTCCATCGTAGGCTTGCTGGACGGTGATGGGTTGGATGAGATTTACCATGTAATCAAGTTAGTTTTGTTAGGGTTTGATCCCTAGTATCCACTATGTTCTGAGATTGATGTTGCTATGACTTTGCTATGCTTAATGCTTGTCACTAGGGCCCGAGTGCCATGATTTTAGATCTGAACCTATTATGTTTTCATGAATATATGTGAGTTCTTGATCCTATCTTGCAAGTCTATAGTCACCTATTATGTGTTATGATCCGACAACCCCGAAGTGACAATAATCGGGATACTTCTCGGTGATGACCGTAGTTTGAGGAGTTCATGTATTCACTATTTGTTAATGCTTTGGTCCGGTACTCTATTAAAAGGAGGCCTTAATATCCCTTAGTTTTCACTTGGACCCCGCTGCCACGGGAGGGTAGGACAAAAGATGTCATGCAAGTTCTTTTCCATAAGCATGTATGACTATATTCGGAATACATGCCTACATTACATTGATGAACTAGAGCTAGTTCTGTGTCACCCTAGGTTATAGCTATTACATGAGGAATCGCATCCGACATAATTATCCATCACTGATCCAATGCCTACGACCTTTTCACATATTGTGCTTTGCTTATTTACTTTTCCATTGCTACTGTTACAATTACTACAAAACTGATATTGTTACTTTTTCCACTATTACCATTACTATCATACTACTTTACTTCTAAATTCCTTGATGCAGATACTAAGTTATCCAGGTGTGGTTGAATTGACAACTCAACTGCTAATACTTGAGAATATTCTTTGGCTCCCCTTGTGTCGAATCAATAAATTTGGGTTGAATACTCTACCCTCGAAAGCTGTTGCGATCCCCTATACTTGTGGGTTATCAAGACTAATTTCTGGTGCCGTTGCCAGGAATCATAGCTCTATTCTTTGAGTCACTTGGGATTTATATCAGCTGATCACTATGAGGAACTTGAAAGACGAAAGAACTAAGATTTTCCCCTCAACTACGAGGGGAGGTAAGGAACTGCCATCTAGCTCTGCACTAGATTCTCCTTCTATTTTGAGTAAGCTTGCGACACCTAAACCTGCTATTGCTATGAATTCCGATATGTCGCATGTTATTGATGATGCCACTTCTGCTATGCATGATACTTATGATGAAACTACTTCTGTGCTTGATACTACTGTGCCATTAGGTGAATTTCTTGATGAACAACTTGCTAGGGTTAGAGAGAACGAAATTATTGAGAATGAAATTATTGATGATAGTGATGATGAAGGTTCTCCCCCTAATTATGAATTGCCTATTGTTCCTAAGGGTTATGTTATGGATGAAGAAGCTGCTAGAGCTATTTTTGCTTGCAATGATAGATATGATCTTAAGAAGTTATTAGCTAAATAGAAGTAGGAATCCCTTCATGCTAGAATGAAACATGACCTCGCTTTTGCTACTTCACCTATCTGTGTTACTGATAAGGATTATGAATTCTCTGTTGATCCTGAGATAATTACTTTGGTTGAATATTATCCTTTTTATGGCTATGAATCTGAAACTCTTGTGGCACATCTTAGCAAGTTGAATGATATAGCCACCCTGTTTAATAATGATGAGAAGTCTCGCTATTATTATATCCTTAAGATATTAACGTTCTCATTAAAGGGTGATGCTAAAACTTGGTTTAATTCTCTTGATCTTGGTTGTGTGTGTAGTCCCCAGGATATGATTTATTACTTCTCTGCTAAATATTTCCCTGCTCATAAGAAACAAGCTGCCTTGCGGGAAATATATAATTTTGTGCAAATCGAAGAAGAGAGTCTCCCACAAGCTTGGGGGAGGCTTCTCCGATTACTTAATGCTTTGCCTGATCATCGTCTTAAGAAAAATGAAATACTTGATATTTTTTATAATGGACTAACCGATGCTTCCAAGGACCACTTGGATAGTTGTGCTGGTTGTGTTTTTAGGGAAAGAACAGTCGACCAAGCTGAATTGTTATTGAATAATATGTTGACAAATGAAAATAATTGGACTCTTCATGAGCCAATTCCTGAGGCAATTCCTGAACCAATTGAGCCAACTCCTGAGCCTATTCCTAAACCTACTCCGAAGAAGAGAGGTGCTCTATTTCTCAGTCCTGAAGAATGCAAGAGGCAAAGAAATCCATGAAAGAAAAAGGTATTAAAGCTAAAGATGTTAAGAATTTACCTCCTATTGAAGAAATACATGGTCTTAATTTACCGCCTCTTGAAGAAACACATTGTCTTGATAACCCGACATAGGTAGTAAAGGTAAAGTCTCTCTATAGATATGATAAAGTTGAAATCCCGTCTACTAAATTTCATAGCCAATGTTTAGATGAATTTGATGACTTTATGGCTAGGCAAGAAAGTTTTAATGCTTATGTTGGTAGAGAATTAAAGAGTAATGCTTTCATGATAGGACATTTGAGTGATTATATGGCTAGAGTTAAAGGTGAACTTAAACTCATTAGCAAATATGCTTCTATGGTTACCACTCAAGATGAACAAGTACTTAAAGCCCAAAGTGAGTTGCTCGATGAATTAAATAATAAACATGATTTTGCTGTTAGAGTGGCTACTAGAACTGGTAGAATGACTCAGGAACCTTTGTATCCTGAAGGCCAACCTAAGAGAATCGAGCAAGATTCTCAAAGAAATAATTTAGATGCACCCAGTCCTTCTAAAAAGAAGAAAAAGAAAAACGATAGGACTTTGCATGCTTCTAGTGAACCTGTTGTGGACACACCTGAGAATCCCAAATATATTTCTATTTCTGATGCTGAAACACAATCAGGTAATGAACATGAGCCTAGTGATAATGTTAATGATAATGTTCATGTTGATGCTCAACCTAGCAATAATAATGATGTAGAGACTGAACCTGCTATTGATCTTGATAACCCACAATCAAAGAATCAATGTTATGATAAAAGAGACTTTGTTGCTAGGAAGCACGGTAAAGAAAGAGAACAATGGGTTTAGAAACCCATGCCCTTTCCTCCTAAACCATCCAAGACAAAGGATGATGAGGATTTTGAGCGCTTTGCTGAAATGATTAGACCTATCTTCTTACATATGCGCTTAAGTGATATGCTTAAAGTAAACCCTTATGCTAAATATATGAAGGATATCATTACAAATAAAAGAAAGATACCAGAAGCTGAAATTTCCACCATGCTTGCTAATTATACTTTTAAAGTTGGAATACCAAAGAAACTTGGAGATCCAGGGGTACCAACTATACCATGCTCCATTAAAAGAAATTATGTTAAAACTTCTTTATGTGATCTTGGAGTCGGTGTTAGTGTTATGCCTCTCTATTTATATCATAGACTTGAATTGAATAAGTTGACACCTACTGAAATATCTTTGCAAATGGCTGATAAATCAATTGCTATACCTGTCGGTATTTGTGAGAATGTGCCTGTTGTGGTTGCAAATGTCACTATCTTAACGGACTTTGTTATTCTTGATATTCCCAAGGACGATAGTATGTCGATTATCCTTTGTAGACCCTTTTTGAATATTGCAGGGGCTGTTATTGATTGCAACAAAGGCAATGTCACTTTTCATGTTAATGGTAATGAGCATACAGTACACTTTCCGAGGAAACAACCTCAAGTTCACATAATCAATTCTATTGTAAAAATTCCAACTATCATTATTGGAGGTTTTGAATTTCCTCTCCCTACTGCCAAGAAAAAGTATGATATTCTTATTGTTGGGGATGTTCGTATCCCCGTTGAGGTAACCTAGTGTTATTCGAAATTTCTCTGGTTCCATGTTTTCCGGAATGTGTTTGTTAACAAGACTTGATCAACCTTGTTAGTGGATTCATTTTGATGATCATGAGATGGATGAAACTAGAAGGCACAACCTTCTGTACCCTCTTTTTACTTTCTGTTATTTAGAATAAATAAAGCACAAATAGTATTATCTGTCTATTTTCTGAATTATTCTTGCAATAAAAAACATCCCGAAAATAAAAGTGCTCCAAATGCCCTGCAAATTTAGTATGATTTTTTATGTAATATTTGAGGATTTTAGGCACTGAGAACACTGCAGGGGGGCAAGCACCTAGCCACGAGGGTGGAGGGCGCGCCCACACCCCTTGGGCGCGCCCCTGTCTCGTGGGCCCATGGTGGCCCCCTCCACTTATTCCTGCACTCACACACTCCATCTTCTTCCCAAAAAAATCCCCATCCAGCTCAAGCACGAGTTCTAGCTTATTTTGCTATGATTTTCGATCTCCTTGCTCAAAGCTCCATTCACAAAACTTCTTTGGGAGACTGTTGCTTGGTATGTGACTCCTCCATTGGTCCAATTAGTTTTTGTTCTAGTGCTTTATTCATTGCAAAATTTTGCTGCATAGGTGACCCTGTTCTTGAGCTTGCATGTCAAATTTATGAGGTTCGAAGTAATTCTAATGCATGATATAGGTTCTAGGCACTTTTGGGAGTAGTTGCTATCAATCTTGTTTAGTTTTATTCACTTTTATTTTGAAATTACTAAAAATTTCAAAAAATTTCAGAAAATGATAAGGATACTTTTGAGGGGCTCTTCTAGCACTAGTAGAAAACGGGCCAATGGTCCAGGCCGGCCCAACCCATTAGTCCCGGTTCGATCTAGAACCGGGACCAATGGGGGCATCGGACCCGGTTCGTGAGCCCCGGCGGCCGGCCGGGCCATGTGGGCCATTGGTCCCGGTTCGTATGGACCTATTGGTCCCGGTTGGTGGGACGAACCGGGACCAATGGGCCTCGCTCCTGGCCCAACACCACTGGTCCCGGTTGGTGGCTTGAACCGGGACCAAAGGCTGCCCTTTAGTCCCGGTTCAGGCCACCAACCCGGACTAAAGGGTTGGTCCTTGTTGCGGCCAGAGTTTAGTCCCACCTCGCCAACCGAAGGGGGCTCAGACCAGTTTATCAGCCCCTCCCTCTCTGCCTTATTGAGCTCCTCTCAAAATGAAAATAGATGCCCTTATACAAGGAATTTAACCTAAATTCATACTGAATTTCTCTGAAGTTAGTAGAAATTTATTATGAATTTAGGTTGAATTTTCTCTATAAGCGCATCTATGCTCATTTCTGAGTAGTTTTTTATATAGTTTTTTCTCTTTAGTAAAGTTAATCACAACTATTTTTTCTTCTATTTATTTCTGAGTAGTTTTTTATATAGTTTTTTCTTTTCTGCTATATTTATTTTTTTTCTTTTTATTTCTGAGTTGTAATAAGTCATTAAAAATAAGCATCTATGCTCATTTTTTTAGTAAAGTTAATCAAAATTATTTTTTCTTCTATTTATTTCGGAGTGGTTTTTATATAGTTTTTTTCCTTTTCTGCTACATTTATTCTTTTCTTTTTATTTCTGAGTTGTAATAAGTCATTAAAAATAAGCATCTATGCTCTCTTTTTAGTAAAGTTAATCAAAACTATTTTTTCTTC
>NC_041381.1:538897629-538898604 GCF_002162155.2 Triticum dicoccoides | reverse complement strand
TAAAAATAAGCATCTATGCTCATTTTTTTAGTAAAGTTAATCAAAATTATTTTTCTTCTATTTATTTCTGAGTGGTTTTTTATATAGTTTTTTTTCTTTTCTCCTACATTTATTCTTTTCTTTTTATTTCTGAGTTGTAATAAGTCATTAAAAATAAGCATCTATGCTCATTTTTTAGTAAAGTTAATCAAAACTATTTTTTCTTCTATTTATTTCTGAGTGGTTTTTTATATAGTTTTTTTTCTTTTCTGCTACATTTATTTTTTTCTTTTTATTTCTGAGTTGTAATAATTCATTAAAATAAAAAAGAGGCGCAATGGTCGTTAATTTGCTTCAAGCTTTTCGAAATAGTGTCAACTGCACTGCACATAGCTCTGTGCAGTCTACCGTATTCCTCAAGGCTTGAAGCTAACCAACGTGCAGGTGAGCATTGAGCCTCTTCTTCATCGTCTCAGCACTCAGGGCTTATAAACAGCTGCGAGTGCCTCTCACTTGGCGAGGTGGGACTAAAAAAGCAGCTGCAGAAAGAATCAACTAAAAAACAGCTACAGAAAATAAAAAAGTAATTAGACGGGTCCATTAGTACCGGTTGGTGGCTCCAACCGGGACTAATGCCTCCCTTTAGTCCCGGTTAGTGGCCCTAACCGGGACCAATGCCACTCTTTAGTCCTGGTTGGAGGCACCAACCGAGACAAAAGGTCTTCATTTCCCGCCCTTTGGGTTGCTGAAAAGAGGCCATTGGTCCCGGTTGGCGGCTCCAACCGGGTCTAAAGGGGGGCATTCGTCCCGGTTGGTTTCACGAACCGGGACCAAAGCCTTTGCTATATATACACCCCTTAGCGCGACTTCGATCTCTCCTCCTCCACTCCCGTCGCCGCGTCTCCCTATCGCCATCTCGCCATCGCCGCCCCGCCCCGACGCCGTCGCCGCCCCGACGTCGTCGCCACCCCGCGCCGCGCCGCCCAGCCCCGCCCC
>NC_041381.1:538880872-538896976 GCF_002162155.2 Triticum dicoccoides | reverse complement strand
CTGCCCCGATCGACGTTGCCGCCCCGGCCCGCACTGCCTCGACGCCGTCGCCGGCCGTGAGCAACTTTTTTTTATTTTTGTTAGATTTTTTAGATTGTTTTTGTTAGATTAGATGTGTAGTAATTTAGATATGTAGTTCATAGATTTTTTTGTTAGACTAGATTTTTTTGTTAGATTAGATGTGTAGTAATTAATTTGTTCATATTATGTTAGATTTTTTTGTTAGATTAGATTTTTTTTGTTAGATTAGATGTGTAGTAATTAATTTGTTCATATTATGTTAGATTTTTTTTCTGTTAATAGATTTTTTTGGTGATATTATTATTGAATATGCATGTTTGGTGATATTATTGTTAATAGATTTTTTTGGTGATATTTAGATTGTGTAATTAATTTTGTTCATAGAATTTTAATGATTTTTTTGTCCATAGTATTTAGAAAAAGGAAAAAAATAAGAAGTAGTTTATATATAGTTGAACTAGCTAGTTTATTTAATAAACTAATTTATTTTACTATATATAGAAGTAGTTTGTTTTTAATTAGTAAGTACTACTTATTTATTTATAGTAAGTGCTTAGTAGTTGAACTAGATAGTTGATTTAATTAATAAAACTACTTTATTTAACTATATATAGAAGTAGTTCCCGCATCGATGTCGGTGATGCCTATCCCGCATCCTCGTCGTCGTCGACTCAGCGGTGGAGGCCTGCTTGATCAGGGCCATGTTCGGGACTGGGCTCCGCCGGGCTGGTATTGGGAGGTGCTACCTTTCAGGGGACGTAGGTTGGTGAGGAGGCAGCCTGTTGTTGACCCGATCCTTGTTTGGTGGCGGTCGCGTGGGCCAGTGACGGTGGTGAGGCTTCCGGACACCGCGGAGGTGGTACGTCACCGTGTCAGCGAGGAGGACGAGCACGTCCGTCGCTACATGGTTGCATTGGAGGGCAGGTTCAACAATACCTGGCAGGTTCTTCAGGGATCTCACTGGAGCTATGATCCTGTAATGATTCCTTATTTTTGGGTGTCCACCGCCCGCGTCGATACCCGTCGGGCGCTACGGTTCTAGTTGTATTAGTGATAATATTCGACGATGTACGGACACCAAGAGATGATGTACTTTTGCTTATAATTATTGAATGCATGCTAATTTGAATACTATACTTTATTTTATGATTTGGTTTTGCTTATTTTATGATTTGGTTTTGCTTATTGAATGCTCATATCGAATAAGTTTTCCTTCATTCCCGTGTGCTAGACAATTTGGTATAATAATGCACTCGGGAATGAAAGGAGGAGCTACGTACATCGATCATTGATAGTCAACCCGTGATTAATTATAATGATCTAGTTTAATATTTGAATTATGAACATAGGCCGGAAATGTCGTACTCATCGGACGACGAAAACTGCCCGGGGGAGTGCGACTGGTGCCACGACGACCGAGGTATCTGCGACAGGTTCATTGAGCTGGACAAAGATCGGCGCTTCAGCATTAAGCTCGAGGAGACCTGCGATGTTCATACGGTACGCAACGACGACAATAGTTTTTTTCGTAATTAAGCACGACTTCAACTATTTTAACGTGTATTTTTCATCTTTTCCAATTCGACTAGCTTATCCCATGCTTTGCAAGACGCTATGTCTTGGAGAGGATGGGTTTTGAAGACCATGAAAGTTTTGAAACCAAAAAAATTATCCTAAGTACCCATCATGGTGTGGATTTTCAAGTAAAGCTGTACAATGCTCAGAGTGTAACCCATTTTGGATGCAAAAATTGGGAAGCACTTTGCAAGATGTATGGTCTTGATGAGGGTATGCTTGTCACCATGGATCTTGGTGATCCTACAATCGAGCAAGAGAGACCTTCGATTTGGGTCCTTGTGGATACACCTCCAATTCTTCCCCCATGTGAGCTTAACATAGTTATTAAGTAATTTATATTGTTTATTTCAAAATATATAGTTGACAACTTATCTCCATTGACAGCTTATTTTCATTCTTCAAAGAATGTGCGGAAGATGGTAGACAGAACCTACTACACCGAAGGCTGCGAATTAACTTATCAGGAGAAAAATCATCTGGTCGCATTTTGTACTGATCTTGAGAATTACAATATCTACAATCAAACTCCTCAACATTATGGTTAATACGTGCCACTAGTGCACATGTTGAACTACAGTAACTACCATGGAGATACCCTGGTAAGATTATTTTTTACTATTACAACATCCGTGCATCTTTTTGCACACTTCTAAAACTAGTACATCATTGCTAACTACGAAGTTATTACTATGTTTTTCAACAGATAATCCCGAATGATTGTCTGCCTCATCTCATGTATACGCATGGTAGCCTTCATGATTTGAACATACAACCAGGTCGTCCTACGAATCTCAACTGTCCATACTGGGTTTCTAAAAGAAGTGGAGACCTTACAATCAAAGAATGGAAAAAATGTATGGACAGTCGTAAGGAGCTTCTTGGAAGCAAAAAGCAGCGAAGGGCAAGAATTGGAGACAGGATGATCTCCATTATTCATAATGGAGAGTCAGGATCTATATTGTTTTATGCTATTTTACGTGTTTAGGTCCTACCTGATACTGATGATCATGTGCTAAGAACAATTATGTAGGGTTGGGTTCGATGACTATGAGGATGATGATCGTATGACTTATCATTAATAACGAGTAGAAGTTGTGTGATGATGCATGATATTAGTAGGACTTGTTATTATATATATATATATATATATATATATATATATATATATATATGATGTATGATGCGAGCATGCATGAGCATGTTATATCAGTGGGTGAAATGAACATAGCAGCAGCGTTGATAAACCAAGGACGAAGATATAAGAGAGGACACTTCTCTCTATTAGCTAGCTAATAACAACCTAAAAATAACCCACAAAACCCCTAAAGCAGCCACTTTTCTAAAAAAAACATGGACTTTTGGTCCCGGTTGGTGCCACCAACCGGGACCAAAGGACCCCCTGACTGGGCTCGGCGGACCGGCCACGTGGAGGCACATCTGTCTCGGTTTGTGTTTGAACCGGGACTAATGGGTGGAGGCATTAGTAACGACCCATTAGTCCCGGTTCATGAACTGGGACTAAAGGCCCTTACGAACCAGGACTAATAGGTGTTTTTCTACTAGTGTAGCCAAGGCTCCAAGGATAAACAAGCTAAAGAGAAGGAAAAGGCCAAGTATAATCTTCCTCGCGTAGCAGAAGTACGGCCGTCTGAATGGCCTTGTGATAATTTCTTGAGAGAAGACGGGATTTATGAAGACTTCTATTCTTTGGCTGAAAATGCGGGCCTCACCGACTTCCTCCGTGACCGGATCCAACGGTATCTCTTACTTACCAATACTTTCGTGCAAAACTTTTACTATTATCCTAAGAATTCACATCCTTATGTATCTTTTTATTTATATGATGAGACTAAGGAAATGTCATTACGTAATTTTTGCGCGGCTTGTAGAATACCCTTTGAGGGCAGCTTAGATGAACCACATCGTAAAGATGTGGATGGTTTCGTTAACACTATTGCTGTAGGGGATTCGAAGAAGGGTTCCGATGCGAGAATCACTAGCATACATTTTCCTGTTTTACGCTACTTTGCCATATTTGCTAGTCGATGCTTAATTAGTCATGGAAATAGTGGAAACTTCAGTGTTCCTGGTATTATTATCCTGTTCCATGCCTTGTTTGGTGATAACAGTTTTAGTATGGGTGCCGTTATTGCTAAACGGCTAAGCCTGAACCGTACAAAGGGCCCCATCTTTGGAGGTGTCTATGCTGCACGCCTTGCTAAAAATTTTGAGATACCTATTAGGCATTATGAGAAAGAGGAGACACTGCTGCCTCTTTCCTTTTTAGATTACAGGAGCATGGTAGCGCATGAGTTTATTGTTGACAACAAAGATAAGATGCTTCTGTATAACCTGAGATTTAATAAGAAACACAATGAGATTATTACCCTGCCTGCGCCTTTGTTTTTTGATTTGACTGCAGATAATTACCTTGTCTTGCCGGAAGCAGTGTATGCTCATCGAGGCCAGACATCCGCTCCAGAGCCTGAGCCGGAACCTCCACTGGACCCTTACCATCCATCATCCTATCAGTGGGATCCGGAGGAGATCGCTAGCCAGTGGTATCCTGATAACACTCCTCAGTACACCGGGGAGAGTAGACGCACTCCCTGGCCATAGACCAACTTAGGCCAAAAGCCTAAGCTTGGGGGAGTACGTATTTCTCACCGACTTTATATTCATGTTCACACACTATTCTAGTTGTCGGTGCTCATACTCTTTCATTGTATTATCCATGCTAGTTTAATTTCTTTTTCTAGTTTTCTTCTTATGTGTTTGATAAACCTTATGAAAAACCAAAAAAAAAATTAGTTAGTTTAATTTCCATGCTTGTGATAGTAATTAAAACGAAAACCCAAAAATATTTCTCGTTCTTCTTTTACTTGTTGGGAGCTTTCCCGTGTAAATAGTTTCTTTTCTTTGCTTTGGGGGTCAAGAGTAGAAGACCATATTGAAAAATGTTTAGTGGCTCTCATATGCATGATTGTTGATTTAACTTAGAGCCCATATTACCTTGTCTTCTCTCTTGATTTGAATGCTTGCAGATTCCAGCTTAGTCCAATGCACGTGCACTATTATTATACACACTATTCGGTCGTGCAAGTGAAAGGCAATAATGACGATATATGATGGACTGATTGAGATGAGAAAAGCTGGTATGAACTCGACCTCTCTTGTTTTTGTAAATATGATGAGATCATCGTTCCTGATTCAGCCTATTATGAAGTAAACATATTTGCAATGACATTTAGAGATTATAGTTGCTTATGCCATGCTTAATTAGCTAGGAGCTTATAATGGTTTACCTTGCATGCCAACATGCTATTAAAATGATTGTGATATGGTATGATGGGATGGTATCCTCATTTTAATGAATTGAGTGACTCGACTTGGCACATGTTCATGCATGTAGTTGAAACAAAATCAACATAGCCTTCACGATATTTATGTTCATGGTGGATTATATCCTACTCATGTTTTCACCTGGTGTAAATTAATTTTAATGCATGTTCATGACTGTTGTCGCTCTCTCAGTTGGTCGCTTCCCAGTCTTTTGCTAGCCTTCACCTGTACTAAGCGGGAATACTGCTTGTGCATCCAAACTCTATAAACCCCAAAGTTATTCCATATGAGTCCACCATACCTTCCTATATGCGGTATCTACCTGCCGTTCCAAGTAAATTTGTATGTGCCAAACTCCAAACCTTCAAATGAAATTCTGTTTTGTATGCTCGAGCAGCTCATGTTTCAACTAGGGTTGTCTGTATCTTCCATGCTAGGTGGGTTATTCTCAAGGGGAGTGGACTCCGCTCCTCATTCACGAGAAAATGGCTAGTAACCGGGATGCCCAGTCCCATGATCAAAAAGATCAAAGCAAATCAAAATAATTAAACAAAACTCCCCCAGGGCTGTTGCTAGTTGGAGGCACTCGTTGTTTCGAGCAAGCCATGGATTGATGCTTGTTGGTGGTGGGGGAGTATAAACTTTTACCATTCTATTTGGGAACCGCCTATAATGTATGTAGCATGGAAGATATCGCCATCTCATAGTTGTTGCGTTGACATTGAAAGTATGCTGCTCAAAATGTTATTCATCTCTATTTTAAAATCAAGCTCTGGCACCTCTACAAATCCCTGCTTCCCTCTGCGAAGGGCCTATCTTTTTACTTTTATGTTGAGTCATCACCCTCTTATTAAAAAGCACCCGCTAGAGAGCACACTGTCATTTGCATTCATTATTATTAGTTTATATTGGGTATGACTTGACTGGATCTCTTTTACCATGAATTACAGTGTTTAGTCAGTCCTTGATCTTTAAAGGTGCTCTGCATTTATGTTTTGCGGTCTCAGAAAGGGCTAGCGAGATACCATCTTGTTATATCATATTATGATTGTTTTGAGAAAGTGTTGTCATCCGAGTTTTATTATTATTGGTCGCTAGATGATTATGCCATTGATATGAGTAAATATGAGACCTAAGTGTTATTGTAAATATGGTTAGTTCATAATCTTTGCTGAAAACTTGAATGCCGACTTTACATATTTACAACAACAAGAGCAAATAGAGTTTCTAAAAAAATTTCTTTATCACTTTCATTTTATCAACTGAATTGCTTGAGGACAAGCAAAGGTTTAAGCTCGAGGGAGTTGATACATCTCCAACGTATCTACTTTTCCAAACACTTTTGCCCTTGTTTTGGACTCTAACTTGCATGATTTGAAGGAAACTAACCCGGACTGACGCTGTTTTTCAGCAGAACTGCCATGGTGTTGTTTAATGTGCAGAAAACAAAAGTTCTCGGAATGACCTAAAAATCCACGGAGATAACTTTTGGAAAATATAAAAAATATTGGCGAAAGAATCAAGGTCAGGGTGCCCACACCCTGTCCACGAGGGTGGGGGCGCGCCCCCTCCCCTTGGGCGCGCCCCCCTATCTCGTGGGCCCCCTTATGCTCCACCGACCTCAACTCCAACTACATATATTCCTTTTATAGAGAGAAAAATCAAAGAGAAAGTTTCATCGCGTTTTACGATACGGAGCCACCGCCAAGCCCTAATGTCTCTCGGAGGGCTGGTCTGGAGTCCGTTCGCGGCTCCGGAGAGGGGGATTCGTCGCCGTCGTCGTCATCAACCATCCTCCATCACCAATTTCATGATGCTCACCGCCGTGTGTGAGTAATTCCGTCGTAGGCTTGCTGGACGGTGATGGGTTGGATGAGATTTACCATGTAATCAAGTTAGTTTTGTTAGGGTTTGATCCCTAGTATCCACTATGTTCTGAGATTGATGTTGCTATGACTTTGCTATGCTTAATGCTTGTCACTAGGGCCCGAGTGCCATGATTTCAGATCTGAACATATTATGTTTTCATGAATATATGTGAGTTCTTGATCCTATCTTGCAAGTCTATAGTCACCTATTATGTGTTATGATCCGACAACCCCGAAGTGACAATAATCGGGATACTTCTCGGTGATGACCGTAGTTTGAGGAGTTCATGTATTCACTATGTGTTAATGCTTTGGTCCGGTACTCTATTAAAAGGAGGCCTTAATATCCCTTAGTTTCCACTAGGACCCCGCTGCCACGGGAGGGTAGGACAAAAGATGTCATGCAAGTTCTTTTCCATAAGCACGTATGACTATATTCGGAATACATGCCTACATTACATTGATGAACTGGAGCTAGTTCTGTGTCACCCTAGGTTATAGCTATTGCATGAGGAATCGCATCCGACATAATTATCCATCACTGATCCAATGCCTACGAGCTTTTCACATATTGTGCTTTGCTTATTTACTTTTCCGTTGCTACTGTTACAATTACTACAAAACTGCTATCGTTACTTTTGCCACTATTACCATTACTGTCATACTACTTTATACTAAATACCTTGCTGCAGATACTAAGTTATCCAAGTGTGGTAGAATTGACAACTCAACTGCTAATACTTGAGAATATTCTTTGGCTCCCCTTGTGTCGAATCAATAATGTGGGTTGAATACTCTACCCTTGAAAGCTGTTGCGATCCCCTATACTTGTGGGTTATCAAGATTTTTCCCTCAACTACGAGGGGAGGTAAGGAACTGCCATCTAGCTCTGCACTAGATTCTCCTTCTATTTTCAGTTAGCTTGCGACACCTAAACCTACTACTGCTATGAATTCTGATATGTTGCATGTTATTGATGATGCCACTTCTGCTATGCATGATACTTATGATGAAACTACTTCTGTGCTTGATACTACTGTGCCATTAGGTGAATTTCTTGATGAACAACTTGCTAGGGTTAGAGAGAACGAAATTATTGAGAATGAAATTATTGAAAATGAAATTATTGATGATAGTGATGATGAAGGTTCCCCTCCTAATTATGAATTGCATGTTGTTCCTGAGGGTTATGTTTTGGATGAAGAAGCTGCTAGAGCTATTTTTTTCTTGCAATGATAGATATGATCTTAAGAAGTTATTAGCTAAATGGAAGCAGCAATCCCTTAATGCTAGAATGAAACATGACCCCGCTTTTGCTACTTCACCTATCTGTGTTACTGATAAGGATTATGAATTCTCTGTTGATCCTGAGATAATTACTTTGGTTGAATCTGATCCTTTTTATGGCTATGAATCTGAAACTGTTATGGCACATCTTACCAAGTTGAATGATATAGCCACCATGTTTATTAATGATGAGAAGTCTCGCTATTATAATATCCTTAAGATATTTCCGTTCTCATTAAAGGGTGATGCTAAAACTTGGATTAATTCTCTTGATCTTGGTTGTGTGCATAGTCCCCAGGATATGATTTATTACTTCTCTGCTAAATATTTCCCTGCTCATAAGAAACAAGCTGCCTTGCAGGAAATATATAATTTTTTGCAAATCGAAGAAGAGAGTCTCCCACAAGTTTGGGGGAGGCTTCTCCGATTACTTAATGCTTTGCCTAGTCATCCTCTTAAGAAAAATGAAATACTTGGTATCTTTTATAATGGAGTAACCGATGCTTCCAGGGACCACTTGGATAGTTGTGCTGGTTGTGTTTTCAGGGAAAGAACAGTTGTCGGTGTACTAGAGTAGGGGTACCCTAGTATCCCGAACTTGTGCAAGGGCAGTCGCAGCACCCCGCGGCAAGGCTTGCCTGGTGACCGCCAAGGTCCTCCGTGGTTCCTTTGGAGCCATTCAAGAACAAAGTGTTCAAGGCCCCGGCAAGAGGAGCTTGCCGGGAAGGCCAACCAAGACATCTCAAGGAACTTGCCGCGATGCGCCGCGCGTCCCGGCAAGGCCCGGTGAGCGACAAGCTTCCGGACGCGACAAGACAACGACCGCGGCAAGGCGCTTGCCGCGACAAGCCACCACTCTGTACCCACGCTCCAGCGCATCCATCAACGTGTCACCATGGGACCTTTCCAGGCGCGCGTGGCGAGAGGCTGTGCAGCCAGCGGTGCAAGGTGGCAAGCGGCGCTGACAAGATTGCCATCGTGGCGAGCGGTGGCGCCCTTGACGGTCCTTTTCTACACTGTTTGGGCGACGCAGACGGGCATTTAATGCCTTTGTCCCCTGCCGTCAGGGTTAGGTAGGATACACTGTTCAGGTAGTTGTACCAACCACAACTCCTTTTCCATTTTTGCCCTCGCCTACGTTGCCACCTGTCGGTGACCCCTTGAGCATATAAAAGGAGGCCCATGCGCAACGGGTTCGAAGCATTCGAGACCAAAGAACACTCACGCTCCCGAGCAAGAACATAATACAACCACAAAGCAGCAGTAGGAGTATTATCTCTCCGGAGAGCTCCGAAGCTGGGTAAATCGCTCGCGTGCTTCGCCTCGATCCGCTCTTCGTGCGATCTCCGCCCCCCGCCAAAGATGTCATGGGAACGAACACCTATGGGGCAGGGCCCCTTTCGGTCCGGCGGGGGGCGGAGATCGCACGAAGAGCGGATCGAGGCGAAGCACGCGAGCCAGATCTTCATCATCTTCATCGACATGCCACCGAAGAAGAAGGCTTCGGAGGTGGCTGCTCCGTCCACGTCGATCCCACCGCCACCGGAGCAAACGGGTGGTGGGATAGACGCCGGCGGAAGAACGGGCATCGAGGAGGGAGCTCACGCTGCTGCCAGGTCCAAGGACAAGGCTGCGCAAACCTCAGCGTCCGTACATGCACCGCGCCCATCTCAGGAGGCGCGGGACCGATAGCGTCATGGTACTCGCGGTACCATATGCTCGTTGGACCGAGATCGAGCTGGTGGATCTCGGGATGCTCAAGACCAGCATGCGCGCCAACATGCTGGCACGAGCAAGACACGGTCGCCCGGACGGGATACTGCTCCTTCTAACGTAGTTAGAAGTCCGAGCATATCCCGCTCCTCACACCGTTCGCCACCGCCACCCAAAACTTCGGTAGAAGCTTCGGCACGAGCTCAACTGCTCCTGGATTACCCTCCAACGGCGGACAAGATCGACGAATGGAGGGCCACCATCCAGAGTCTCACCGGCTTCGCCAACGGCGACACTCCACGGCAGCTGGCTACATCGCAGCCGCGGCAAGCTTGCCAGGCGCGAGCCGATGGCGACAAGACCGGAGGGGGTGCAACCACCGTGCACTCTCTGCCCCGAAGGCCAAGATCGCCGACTCGCCGGGTCGACCTCGACACCGACTCCACCGCGTCGTCAGATCCACGAGCTCGTCGCGATCAACACCAAGTTCTTGACGAACGGCAACAAGAAGACACTCGTACTCGCATCGAGCGCCGAAGAGAAGTGCGGCGTCAATCAGACCAGCGTGCTGGGCCCACTATCGACATGCATGCGCCAGGGGAACTAGGCGACTTGCCGTACCCGGTAGGTTGCCCTGCGTTCACTCGTGAGCTGCGGCAGGTCCAGTGGCCCAGTACGAAGAACTTCAAGCCAGATGTACCAGAGAAGTACGACGACAGGTTGCATCCGTCGGAGTTCCTCAACATCTACACCATCGCGGTGCAAGCTGCCAGGGGGCGCGACGACAAGATCCTTGCCAACTACTTCTCGCTGGTGCTCAACCCCAATGTCAGATCCTGACTCATGCACTTGCCGGACAACTCCATATCCTCCTGGGCAGATCTGTGCCATCAGTTTGTCGGCGCCTTTACAGGCGGCCACAAGCCTCATGGCCAAGAGAGCGATCTTCATCTGCTCGCCCAGAAGGAAGGAGAGCCCCTGCGCAAGTACATTCAGAGATTCAGTCAAGTACAGCGCAACATCCCAGATGTCCACCCTGCCGCAGTCATCAGCGTGTTCCATCAGAACATGTGAAACCACAGGATGCGGGAGGAGATGGCGATGTGCAAGATCAGAGACGTCCGTGAGCTATATGCCCTGGCCGACAAGTGTGCACGTGCTGAGGAAGGGAGGAAACTCCCCGGAGAGAATGCAGGAGCAGGAGGATCTGACAACGATGATGCCGCCCCGGCAAGGAAAAACCGGCAGTGGAACAACAGGAAGAAGAAGGGCAAAGATGTGCTAGTCATTGAGCAGTCCGGCAACGGAGGTGGCGCCAAGGAAGCCGAACCTGTGGCGGCCGCCGACAAGCAGGGCGGCTCCGACAAGCAGTATTGCAAGATCCACCGCACCAAGGGCCATGACCTCCAGAGCTGCAAGAAGGTCGAGCAGCTTGTCGAGCAGCAAAATGCTGAGTACGAGCGACGCAACAAGGAGAAGGCCCAGGAAGGTACTGGAGGATCCGGCAAGAAGCGTCCCGGCCGGGGAGGACGCCGCGGCAAGGCCAAGCAGCGGCAAGGAGACAGACCTCCTCGCGGCCGCGACAAGGATGAAGATGACGACGATGATGAAGAAATGGACGGTGACGAGACCGATGAGCAGGAGTTTCAGAAAGCCATAGTGGTCCTGTGCGTTGACGGCGGTGCTTCTCTGCATACTTCACACCGCCAGCTCAAGCAGTGGGTGCGGGAAGTCAATGCGGCAGAACCACCCGTCGAGTCACGCAAGCCCCTGAAATGGTCCGGCACGCCTATCATCTTTGATATTGAGGACCACCCTGATCGCATAACTGCGGTCGGGTGCTTGCCGATGTTGGTTTCACCAACTATCCGCAACCTCAAGGTCACTAAGATGCTAGTTGACGGCGGGGCCGGCTTGAACCTGATCTCCTCCGCGGTACACCATAAGCTCCAGATCCTTGACAGCGAGCTCGAAGAGACCGGCACATTCCAAGGAATCAGTCCGGGAAGGAGCAAGCCGAAGGGAAAGATCACGTTGCCGGTAACATTTGGCAGCGAGTTGAACTACAGGACTGAGAGGGTCACTTTCGACGTTGCTGACTTCCCATTGCCTTACAATGGGATACTCGGCCGTCCAGCACTCGCCAAATTCATGGCAGCCTCTCACTATGCATACAACATGCTCAAGATGCCAGGCCCGATAAGTGTCATCTCTGTCCCTGGCTACAAGAAGGCTGCTCTTATCTGCGCCGACAAGATTTACCGGGAAGCAGCAGCCGCAGCTGAATGCAAGCCACTTGCCGCTGAAGCTCCCGGGGGGAAGAAGAAGACCAAGTCCGGCAAGAGTTCTGATGCCCACTCCGGCAAGCGCACCTCTTCGGAGTGCTGCGCTACCGTCGAGGACGCACCATCGAGCTCCACCGGCAAGTGCAAGAAGACAAAGGCAGCTCCACCAGAGACCAAGAAGGTGTCCGCCAAGGAGGACGGCACTGGTGGTACCTTCACCATCAGTGCCACGCTCGACCCTAAATAGGAAAGCGCGCTCGTTGCTTTCCTGCGGGCGAACGTCGACGTGTTTGCGTGGCAACCGTCTGACATCCCCGGTGTTCCCAGGAAAGTAATTGAGCACCACCTTGCCGTCTGTCCTCACGCACGGCCCGTCAAGCAGAAAGTCAGGAAGCAAGCAATGAAGCGCCAAGAGTTCATAGCAGAAGAGATCAAGAAGTTGGAAGCAACATGCCTTGTCAGAGGAGTGCTCCATCCTACGTGGTTGGACAATCCTGTAGTCGTGCGCAAGGCAAACGGGAAATGGAGGCTTTGTATCGACTTTACCGATGTTGATAAAGCTTGTCCCAAAGACCCATTTCCCTTGCCGCGCATTGACCAGATTGTTGACTCCACGGCCGGATGTGATTTGCTTTCATTTCTTGATGCATACTCAGGATACCATCAGATCTTCATGGCAGAAGAGGATGAGGAGAAGACCGCATTCATCACTCCATGTGGCACATACTGTTTCATACGGATGCCTTTCGGATTAAAGAATGCTGGTTCAACATTTGCAAGGGTAGTACATGACGCTTTTGAGCCACAGTTGCACAGAAATGTGGAAGCCTACATGGATGACATAGTGGTCAAGAGCAAGGACAAGGCAACCCTGATCCAAGATTTAGATGAGACCTTTGCAAATCTGCGCAAGATCAACCTCAAGCTTAACCCCGAGAAGTGCGTGTTTGGAGTCCCCTCCGGCAAGCTTCTCGGGTTCTTCGTGTCTCAGCGGGGAATTGAAGCCAACCCCGACAAGATCAAGGCCATCGAGCAGATTGAAGCACCAAAGTGCGTCAAGGATGTACGAAGGCTTGTCGGTTGTGTGGCTGCTCTCAGCAGGTTTATCTCTAAGTCTGCTGAGCGCGCCCTGCCATTTTTCAAAATATTGAAAAAGGTAGGTCCAATGAAATGGACTCCGGAAGCGGAGGCTGCGCTGCAGGACTTGAAGAGGTACCTGTCCTCCACTCCGATACTTGTCGCACCTAAACCACAAGAGAAGTTTCTACTGTATATAGCGGCAACCAATCAAGTGGTTAGTGCTGCGTTAGTAGCGGAGAGGGAGGCGGACGATGAGACAGCAACCACGGCAAGTGCATCCAGCGGCAAGCAGGGGGCTTCACCGGCAAGCTCTGGTCCCGACAAGGATGGATCTGCGCAAGCACATGAGGAGGTGCAGAAGAAAATGGTGCAGCACCCAGTTTACTTTGTCAGTTCCCTTCTGCAGGGGGCTAGGTCAAGGTACTCTGGTGTGCAGAAATTGCTTTTCGGCCTTCTCATGGCCTCGAGAAAGCTGCGCCATTACTTCCAAGCACATGAGATCACAGTTGTCACTCGCTTTCCTCTGAAGAGGATACTGCAGAATCCAGAAGCAACAGGCAGGATTGTCGAGTGGGCACTGGAACTGTCAAGCTTTGGCCTCAAGTTTGAGAGCACTTCAACTATCCAGAGCCGAGCATTGGCAGAATTCATAGCAGAGTGGACGCCAACACCAGATGAAGAAATTCCAGAGACGAGCATTCCCGTCAAGGAGGCAAGCAAAGAGTGGCTGATGTACTTTGATGGTGCCTTCTCGCTGCAAGGTGCCGGTGCGGGCGTGCTACTTGTCGCACCCACCGGAGAGCACCTCAAGTACGTAGTCCAGATGCACTTTCCCAAGGAGCAAGCAACAAACAATACTGCGGAGTATGAAGGTTTGCTTGCCGGTCTCAGAATTGCGGCAGACCTTGGGATCAAGAAGCTCATTGTCAGGGGTGACTCGCAGCTTGTCGTCCGCCAAGTGAACAAGAGTTATCAGGAGTCCGTTGATGGAAGCTTACGTTGATGAGGTGAGAAAGTTAGAAGAGTACTTTGACGGCCTACAAATGGAACATGTCCCAAGGGCTCAGAATGACATTGCAGATGGCTTGTCGAAGTGCGCTGCACTTAAGTTACCTATGGAACCAGGGATCTTTGTGCTCAAACTGACTCAACCGTCTGTAACGCCATCAAGTGGACAGAGCAAGAAGAGAAAGTTGATTTCTGGTCACTATTTTTCGGCAGAGCTCCCCGAAGCCACCGCCAAGAAGGTCCCCAAGATCAACACCAAAGGTGCTGAGGAGCAGTCTGCTCCGACAAGCCCTAGGGCTCGTTCCGTTGAAGCAGACGCTCCTGACAAGTTTTGCTCCTGCAAGCTTGCCGGGGAACATCAAGCTCCGGCTGAGCCGCACGTTCTCGCCGTAGAAGCGGATGTTCCCGCAGCAGCATATGTGCCTTTAGTCCTTGTTGTCGAGCCGCAAGCTCCAGCATGGGCACAGCAGATTGTCCGTTTCCTTCAGACAGGAGAACTTCCCGAAGAGCAAGAAGAAGCGGAAAGAGTAGCCCGGCAGTCAAGTACGTACCAGTTTGTCGACGACACACTGTATAGAAGAAGACTCAATGGTGTGAAATTGAAGTGTATTCCCCGGGAAGACAGACAGAAGCTGTTGGCGGAGATACATGGAGGCATATGTGGTCACCACATTGGCGCAAGGGCACTTGCCGGCAAAGCATTCCAGCAAGGTTTCTTTTGGCAGACAGCCCTCCAGGATGCAACTGCACAAGTAACCAAGTGTGAAGCGTGCCAGTTCCATTCCAAGTAGATACACCAGCCAGCTCAAGCTCTCCAGACGATCCCTTTATCCTGGCCATTTTCGGTCTGGGGGCTCGACATCCTTGGCCCCTTTCCCCGAGCTGTCGGAGGCTTTGAGTACTTGTACATTGCAATCGACAAGTTCACAAAGTGGCCGGAAGTGGAAGCAGTGAGGAAGGTGACAGCACAGTCAGCAGTCAAGTTCTTCAGGTTGATTGTTTGCCGTTTCGGGGTCCCTAACAGGATCATCACCGACAACGGCACACAATTCACGAGCCGCACCTTCATGCAGTATGTCCAGGATCTTGGCGCCAAGGTCTGCTTTGCTTCTGTTGCTCACCCGAGAAGCAACGGTCAAGCAGAGAGGGCAAATGCTGAAGTGCTGCGCGGGCTCAAGACCAGGACTTTCGACAGGCTACACAAGTGCGGAAAGAACTGGATCGAGGAGCTGCCGGTGGTTCTTTGGTCGATCAGGACGACACCAAATCGAGCCACTGGCCAGACACCTTTCGCTCTAGTCTATGGAGCAGAGGCAGTTCTCCCCACGGAACTCGTATACGGATCTCCTCGAGTGCTCGCTTATGATGAGCTTGAGCAAGAGCAGCTGCGACAAGATGACGCGCTGCTCCTTGAGGAGGACCGTCTTCAGGCTGCTGTACGAGCTGCTCGATACCAGCAAGCTTTGCGCCGCTACCATAGCCGCAAAGTTAATGCCAGAAGCCTCGAGGAAGGCGACCTTGTTCTTCGGCGCATTCAGTCCGCCAAGAATTCAAACAAGTTGACGCCGAAGTGGGAAAGCCCTTATCGGGTGAAACGAGTCACTAGGCCTGGCGCTGTCCGCCTTGAGACTGAAGATGGCTTTTCGGTGAGCAACTCCTGGAACATTGAGCATCTTCGTAAGTTTTACCCGTAAGGCGCGGTTGCCAGAACCTGTTCCGGCAACCACCTTTTGTACAAGCCTTGCCGCTGTTGCATGTAACCCTTTGTACAAAGCTGGGCGCAGACCCCGTGCATAAATAAAGCTCATGCGCTCCGCATATTTTGTCAGTTTCATGCTTTCTATTTTTTGCATGTGTTATCTGACATTTTGTGCAGCACCTACCCCCGGTAAGCGATAACGAGCCATAAGGCTCCATATCTT
>NC_041381.1:538871806-538880561 GCF_002162155.2 Triticum dicoccoides | reverse complement strand
TGGTGTGGACCGGGCGTCGTTCAAGAAAGTTTCGCCTTGACCGGGACGAAAACGACAGAAAAGCTAAGTTGCCAAAATTTGAGCAATCAGTTTTAAATTTTTTATGTTATCTTCCTCGAGCGACCGTGCTTTGTATGGTAAACCTGTGCACGGAGGAACCAACTCGTAGCTAGTTGCGCCCTTACTTTGTTTCGAGTCCGCTCAACAACTTAAGTGTGCTGCGACTAGTTGCAACAAGGTTTCTCGGTAGTGGCACTGCCAGCAGGCTGCTGACGTTCCGCACTCAGCGCTCGCGGCAAAGGTGCCCGCACCGACAAGTTCCCTAAAAGCGTAGGGTAAAAACATACAAAGGAAGGAATCAAGTAAAGGAAATAACATAAAAATCGATACCCAAAATAAAAGTTATATTACAAAGATAACTTGTCGCAGCTCTAATAGTTTGTTCTCGTGACATGACTAGCAGCGGCAAGAAAAGGAGAAAACAGGCGGCCTAATCTACGCGATCGCCGTCAACTCTCCTGACCTCGTTCACCTTGTCCACAATGGGTGCGACAAGGGCCTTGAGCTCTTCTAGATCGGCATCCGCCGGCAGCTTCTTGAGGACGTTGGTGAGGTTGAGGCTTGGGTTGCGGAAGGCCACCTTCACCAACACCTTTTGCAGGACTCTTGCGCAAATCGTGCGCGACTCGTCGGCCAACTGCTTTGGGATCCTCTCCCGGAGTCGCTGGAGGGCCGTCGCCACGCCTTTGAAGAACAGAGTGAGCTTGGCGCTGGGTTGGAGGTTCTCATCGGAGGAATACCCAAAGTCCTCCAACCCCAGCTGCTCCAGCTCCCTGTCGATGACTGCGGCGATATTCACGAGACCCTCTGTCCAGAGTTCCACAGTCTCCCTAAGGGTGTTCTGGGTGGCGTCAGCACTCGCCAGCAGCTCCTCGTTGGCCTTGATCTCCTTCTTCAAGGCCGCCTCCTGCTCCCTGGCGCCGTCCAGCGTCTTGGTCAAAGTAGCCAGCTTCAACTCAAGATCAACATTGGAGTCCTTGGCGGCGCTCAGCTCCTTGCCCTTCTCAACGAGACGACCCTGCAGCTCACCGTGGGCATGGGCGTCCTTCTCGCGCTCACGCTGGAGCGCGGCAAGCTCTTCATCTCTCGCCCTGAGATCGGCCTCTAGCCGCACCACCTTCGTCTCCAGCTCCTTCTTGGCGGCCTCGGCAGCCGCGGCAGCATCCTTTGCCTCCTTGAGAGCCCCGCCAAGTGTTTGCTCACGCGCAGCAAGCTCCTCCTCATGGCTGTCCAGATTGACCTTTCATTGCGCCAACTCACCTTCCCGCGCAGACAGCTCCTCGGCGGCAAGCCGCTATTGCTCTTCAACTTCAGCCTTCTCGAGAAGGAAGGCTTTCCGCGCCTCGACGAGCTGCGCCCGCTCCTCTGCAATGGACCGGAGGGCTTCCTGGTTGCGACTCCGGAGCTCCTCCGCATGTTTCTCAATATCCACTCCCGCCTGCGCGACAAGCGCTTCCCGGGATTCCACCTTGGCTTGACGGGCGCGGTAGAGTGACAGCAGCCTCCGCAGCAGCTGTTCCTCCTCAGGCTCGCCGCTGCTGCTGCTTGGCGCGTCAACCAGTGTCAACCCCGTGGAGGCAAGCACTTCTCCGTCAAAGACTTCTCCTTCGATCGGCGCCCTGGAGCTTGACGCCCAGGGGAGCTTGATGAAGACGCCGTCACCGGCCTTCAGATAGGCGCTGGGCTGGGGCTCTTCGGGGCCTGGCACTGTGGTGGCGGCAGAGGGATCGACGGTCGACGTAGCGCCTTGCGCTCCTGCGGCCTCGGGGCCGTCAGTGCGATCGCCAGATCCCTCGCCTGCTCCTGCGGCGGCAGCTTTGGCGGCCTCTTCACCGACAGGATCATCAGCGCCAGCCTCTTCCTCGGTGGTGGCGGCGTCTTCGGTGTTGCCACACGCGTTCTCCTCGCCGGTGGCCTCGGTCTCCATCGGCTCCGTGAAGGATGGATCTGAAGGCCGAAAGAGAGAGAAAAAAGTCAAGCAAAAATCCAAAAAGAAGATCAGAAGAAGAAAAACACAAGGGAAGTTTTCGCGCAAGAGGATTACCTGTGCTGGGCTCTTCAGTCATGGGCTCCACCACTGGGGGGTCGCTGGTGCCGTCCCTTGCCGGAGAACTGTCCCTTCCGGAGACTTCTCCCTTGCCGGAGAACGCTCCCTTGCCGGGGAATCCTCCCTTGGCGGTGTAGTTGAAGCAGATAGCATCTCGGGGGCGGCTTCCAGTTGCTCCTGGTGAGGTTGCTCTGCTCCTACACAAATCAAGAAGACAGATGTCAGCAAATAAAGAGCACCCATGCGCGCCCAACAACGGGAAGTAAACAGATACTTACGCTGGGGGCTGCTTCGGGGAGTAGTTGCCGGGTCCGACAAGGTGGTCTCGGGCGCGCCCCCTGCCATCACGGTGGGCTCGTCCTCGATGACAATCACCGGAGCCTTGGCTCTCTTCGCCGCTCTCTGGGCCAGGGTCCTGAGAAGTTCAGAGTAAAGCAAATCAGATACAAGACAAAAACATCAAGAATGGAAGAACTACAAATACAACAAAGGATCTTACTCTTCCTCTTCCTCGTCGGAGCTGAGTGCGGAGAGTCGAAGTATGGCCCTCCTCCGGCACGGTGAGGCGGAGGAGTGGGCTCCCTTGACCGCTTGGCGGGGGCAGTGGCAGGATCAGAAGCGGCAGTCCGGGAAGAGCCCGCTCCAGTTGCCGCAGCGGCGTGACACGCTCCCGCGGCAACAGTGCTTGCCGCGGTAGAGCGTGTCCCGCGGCGCGGCGGCTGTTGACCCGTCTGCCGCCCTGCTACGTCCCCGGTCCTGCGGAGACGCCTTCTTGGTGGAGCTGGGGGCTGCGCTGGGGGCTCTGCCTGCGGCAAGACGCTTGAAGATGGCTGGCCGCTCGCACCCTCGGCGGGCTCGCTCGACTCGGCTTCAAGCTCGGCAAGCTCTCCCTCACCGGCAAACTCTCCGGCAAGCTCATCTCGATCGGCAAGGCTCGCCACCTCGGCTGCCTCTGCCTCCTCCACGGTGAATCCAAACTCGCCTGCGGCAGTGGCTGCCGCCGCCTCTTCCGCCCTGGTGGCGATGCGCCGCATCTCCGCATCGGTGGTGTCGCGGGTGAGGCTTCTCTGTTCGTCAGCACGGACCGCCACTTCCACCAAGCCGTCGAAGAACTGCTGCACAACGTCGTCCGCAGGCTCTTGCCAAGTTGGGACAAGCCCATGCGAGTCGCACAGCGGCATCATTGCGCGGATGCGGTCGAGCGAGGAGTTGTTGCATAGCGGAACGACACCCGCCGACAACCTGAACCATTCGGGATGCTGAGGGTCGTGCTTTAACAACTCCTTGAGCATCGCATCCAGTTCCAGCACAGTAAAATTGAAGTTGAGGCCCGGGCGCAGCCTCATGATATCTGCCGGACCCCCAAACTCCCAGGCGGGTCTCCTCCTCTCTTGCAGAGGGGCGATGCGGCGGCGGAGAAAATCTGCACCAATGGCGCCTACAGTGAGCCCGGCAAGCCTGAGGCGCAAGATTCGGGTGATGGCAATCTTCAGCTTGTCATCGTCCGCGGCCAGGGCGCTCCAATCGTTGCCGCGCACTACTAGGGTTTGGCGCTGGGCGGTGAAGGGCTGCGGGTTCTCCTCAACAATACAGCACCATTCTGCTCTCCACTCCTCCCACTTGCTGTGGAGCTCTCCTTCCAGATACGACTCCTTCTTGCTAGCTCTCGAGATCCAGGTGATCCCGCCAGCTAAGGGCTCCCCTCTCTCGACCCGGGGCATGAAGAAGTGGCGGAAAAGGGCTACATTTGGGTGGACTCTGACAAAGTTTTCGCAGAGATGTGCGAAAACTGCCATGGTCAGAACAACATTGGGGGTGAAGTCAAGGAGGTGGAACCCGTAGGTGTTCATGATATCGCAGAAGAATTCAGAGAAAGGCGGGCAGAGCCCGCAGTAGAAGAACAACGCGAAGAAAGGGTATCCGTTAGGAGCCCGTTCGGAAGCGGCGGCGGAGAGTACCTTCGTGCGCGGATGCGCTCGCGTCTCCATCGAGCAGAAGAGGTAGTACCACTCCCTCAGCTCCTTCGCGGCGAGCTCGGGGGGAAAAGTGACCTGCTCCTTTCGCAGCGCCTCGAGCCGCAGCGCCTCGGCCGACTTCACGCCCTTCCCGGCTTTCAGAGCCATGGCGGAGGTGGTGGGGGAGATCGAAGGCGTTGGTGGCACCGGCGGCGATGGGGGGCGGAGCGCCGCTCTCTTTTCGGCTTTGGGAGGAGGGGGGAGCGGTGGAGATTTCTGAGATTGGAAACACCAACTGGCGAGATGGGGGAACTGCCCCTGTTTCCCCTGCTTATAAAGAGGGACAAGGCGAATGTTACGCTTTTTCCGAATAAAGAACCACCCATGATCTCTCCCACGACGCCGCATTCGACGCGTGCCGTTAAGGGAGGGCGCGGTGGATACAGAGTAAGATACGGCGTGGCCCAGGCCGCGCGTGCCCGTGCCCTGTTTTGGGCCTGGCCCAACAGCGCTCGGCACCGTGTGTGGCCCAGGCCCGGGGGCTCCTGTCGGTGTACTAGAGTAGGGGTACCCTAGTATCCCGAACTTGTGCATGTGCAGTCGCAGCATCCCGCGGCAAGGCTTGCCGGGTGACCGCCAAGGTCCTCCGTGGTTCCTTTGGAGCCATTCAAGAACAAAGTGTTCAAGGCCCCGGCGAGAGGAGCTTGCCGGGAAGGCCAACCAAGACATCTCAAGGAACTTGCCGCGACGCGCCGCGCATCCTGGCAAGGCCCGCTGAGCAACAAGCTTCCGGACGCGACAAGACAACGACCGCGGCAAGGCTCTTGCCGCGACAAGCCACCACTCTGTACCCACGCTCCAGCGCATCCATCAACGTGTCGCCATGGGACCTTTCCAGGCGCGCGTGGCGAGAGGCTGTGCAGCCAGCGGTGCGAGGTGGAAAGCGGCGCTGACAAGATTGCCATCGTGGCGAGCGGTGGCGCCCCTGACGGTCCTTTTCTACACTGTTTGGGCGACGCAGACGGGCATTTAATGCCTTTGTCCCCTGCCGTCAGGGTTAGGTAGGATACACTGTTCAGGTAGTTGTACCAACCACAACTCCTTTTCCATTTTTGCCCTCGCCTACGTTGCCACCTATCGGTGACCCCTTGAGCATATAAAAGGAGACCCATGCGCAACGTAGAGGGGGTTCGAAGCATTCGAGACCAAAGAACACTCACGCTCCCGAGCAAGAACATAATACAACCACAAACCAACAGTAGGAGTATTATCTCTCCGGAGAGCTCCGAAGCTGGGTAAATCGCTCGCGTGCTTCACCTCGATCCGCTCTTTGTGCGATCTCCGCCCCCCGCCGGACCGAAAGGGGCCCTGCCCCATAGGTGTTCGTTCCCACGACAATAGTCGACCAAGCTGAATTGTTATTGAATAATATGTTGACAAATGAAAATAATTGGACTCTTCATGAGCCAATTCCTGAGGCAATTCCAGAACCAATTGAGCCAACTCCTGAGCCTATTCCTAAACCTACTCCGAAGAAGAGAGGTATTGCAATCTAGTTTTTATTGGCCTACTCTCTTCAAGGATGCCCGTAAGTTTTTCTTGTCTTGTGATGAATGTCAAAGAATTGGTAATATTAGTAGACATCAAGAAATGCCTATGAATTATTCTCTTGTTATTAAACCATTTGATGTTTGGGGCTTTGATTATATGGGACCTTTTCCTGCCTCTAATGGGTATACACATATTTTAGTTGTTGTTGATTACATTACTAAGTGGGTAGAAGCTATTCCAACTAGTAGTGCTGATCATAACACCTCTATTAAGATGCTTAAAGAAGTTATTTTTCCGAGGTTGGTGTCCCTAGATACTTAATGACTGATGGTGGTTCACATTTTATTCATGGTGCCTTTTGTAAAATGCTTACTAAGTATGATGTTAATCGTAGAATTGCATCTCCATATCACCCACAGTCTAGTGGTCAAGTAGAATTGAGTAATAGAGAGCTCAAATTAATTTTTCAAAAGACTGTTAATAGATCTAGAAAGAATTGGTCCAAGAAACTTGATATAAGAATCCTATGGGCATGTCTCCATATAAAATGGTTTATGGGAAAGCATGTCATTTACCTCTCAAACTTGGACATAAGGCATATTGGGCCATTAAAGAGCTCAATTATGATTTCAAACTTGCCGGTGAGAAGAGGTTATTTGACATTAGCTCACTTGATGAATGGAGAACCCAAGCCTATGAGAATTCTAAACTGTTTAAAGAAAAAGTTAAAAGATGGCATGACAAAAGGATGCAAAAGCGTGAGTTCAATGTAGGTGATTATGTGTTGCTATTCAACTCTCATTTAAGATTTTTCGCAGGAAAACTTCTCTCTAAATGGGAAGGCCCTTACATTATCGAGGAGGTCTATCGTTCCGGTGCCATAAAAATCAACAACTTCGAAGGTACAAATCCGAAGGTGGTGAATGGTCAAAGAATCAAACATTATATCTCATGTAACCCCATAAATTTTGAAACTAATGTTATTGAAACCGTAACCCCGGAGGAATACATAAGGGACACTTTGCAGAATATTTCAGACTCCAAAAAGGAATAGGTATGTGGTACGGTAAGTAAACTGACTCCAAAACAGTTATAATAGTAATTTTTCTCTGTTTTGGAATATTTAAGAAAATAGGAAAATAAGAAATAGTCCGGGAAGGACACGAGGCGTCCACGAGGGTGGAGGGCGCGCCCTACCCACCTGGGCGCGCCCCTACCTCGTGGGCACCTCGTGTGCTCTCTGGACTCCATTTTCTTGCATGCTACTCCTTTAGGTCAGTAAAAATTCATTATATAATCTCCCAAAGGTTTTGACCACCGTATCACGCAAATATCCTCTGTCTTTATCTCGAGCTGTTTTTCTGACAGAGCTAGAGCACCATGACGTCTTCAAGCGCCCCCAAAGACAAGTTTTTCAAGAGGGTCATCAATCTCTACCTCGCGGAGGTGCTGCATCACCCTCAAACCATTGAGATGCGTGAGGGGGTGCTGCACATCCGCGATGTTGAGGGACCAAGGAGTACCGGAAGCGCGGAGACAAAGCTCGAAACAATGGAACAACAAGTTTTCAAGTGGCAAGGGATAGTGGAACGTGGACTCATCGCCAACCAGATGGTGATCGCGGAGTTCACCAAGAACCACAAGCTGGACGTCAAAACCATTGGGGAGACCATCTTCAAGCTTCATGAGAAAATCGAGCACCTCCAAGCCCAGATCTATGACCTGCAAAACCAAAACTGTGAGTATGAATATAGATTCAAGAGGATGAGTTTGGCTGCAGATTTGAGGATCCCGGAGACTCGATCATCCTTCTATGATGGTGAGCCTATGCCTTGGAAGACAGACGACAAGCCTAGATCATCAACAAATCCATCATCACCACCTCCGAGGACATAATCACATGGGTATGGGCACTCCCCTTGGCAACTGCCAAGCTTGGGGGAGGTGCCCTGGTATCGTATCACCATCACACTCCTATCTTTACCGTTTTCTTAGTTCAATCCTTTTGGTAATATCTTGATCTAGTAGAATAAAGTTTTGGTATGAATTAGTTTTGAGTTTTGCTTTATGATCCCTCTACATAATCGAATCCGTGAGCTATATATAATAAAGATTAGTGTTGAGTCGAGGGCTTTGCTATCTTGCCATGATCTTGAGGGAATAAAAAGAGTAAAAATAAATAAAGAGATCATATTGATCTTATGGAAAGTAATGACTTCACATATAAAGAGTATAATGATTAAAAGTTGTTTAGAGTTTGCAAACATAGTTTTGGTCATCATTGCAATTAATAGGAAGTAATAAAGAAAGAGAGGTTTTCACATATAAATATACTATCTTGGACATCTTTTATGATTGTGAGCACTCATTAAAGTATGACATGCTAAAGAGTTGATGTTGGACTAGGAAGACAACGTAATGGGTTATGTTTTCTCACATCTTAGTTAAAGTATATTGTCATGGATCATCCAACATGTTGATCTTGCCTTTCCGCCTCATGCTAGCGAAATTCCTTGCACCATGTAGAAATACTACTTGTGCTTCCAAATATCCTTAAACCCAGTTTTGCCATGAGAGTCCACCATATCTACCTATGGATTGAGTAAGATCCTTCAAGTAAGTTGTCATGTTTCATGCAATAAAAATTGCTCTCTATATATGTATGACTTTTTAGTGTGGATAAAATAAGCTTTATACGATCTTGTGATATGGAGGCAATAAAAGCGACGGACTGCATAATAAAGGTCCGTATAACAAGTGGCAATATAAAGTGAAGTTCTTTTGCATTAAGATTTCGTGCTTCCAACCAAAAGGCACATGACAACCTCTGCTTCCCTCTGCGAAGGGCCTATCTTTTACTTCTTGTCTTACATCAAGAGTCATGGCGATCTTCACATTTTCTTTGTATATTTTATCCTTTGGCAAGCACCTCGTGTTGGAAAGATCCTGATATATATATATATATATATATATATATATATATATATATATCCAATTGGATGTAAGTTAGCATGAACTTTATTGTTGACATTACCCTTGAGGTAAAAGGTTGGGAGGCAACACTATAAGCCCCTATCTTTCTCTGTGTCTGATTAAAACTCCATAACCATAAGTATTGCATGAGTGTTAACAATTGTGAAAG
>NC_041381.1:538852022-538871197 GCF_002162155.2 Triticum dicoccoides | reverse complement strand
AGAGTCATGGCGATCTTCACATTTTCTTTGTATATTTTATCCTTTGGCAAGCACCTCGTGTTGGAAAGATCCTGATATATATATATATATATATATATATATATATATATATATCCAATTGGATGTAAGTTAGCATGAACTTTATTGTTGACATTACCCTTGAGGTAAAAGGTTGGGAGGCAACACTATAAGCCCCTATCTTTCTCTGTGTCTGATTAAAACTCCATAACCATAAGTATTGCATGAGTGTTAACAATTGTGAAAGACTAAATGATAGTTGAGTATGTGGACTTGCTGAAAAGCTCTTATATTGACTCTTTCCGATGTTATGATAAATTGTAATTGCTTCAATGACCGAGATCATAGTTTGTTGGTTCTCAATGAAGTTTCCGATTCATACTTGACATTGTGAATAGATTGTTACTTGAGCATAAGAAATCATATGACAAAATATATTTATGTTGCTGTTATAAGAATGATCATGATGCCCTCATGTCCGTATTTTATTTTATCGACACCTCTATCTCTAAATATGTGGACATATTTTTCGATATCGGCTTCTCCTTGAGAACAAGCGAGGTCTAAGCTTGGGGGAGTTGATAAGTCCATTTTGCATCATGCTTTTATATCGATATTTATTGCATTATGGAATGTTATTACACGTTATGTCACAAAACTTATGGCTATTCTCTCTTATTTTACAAGGTTTACATGAATAGGGGGAATGCCGGCAGCTGGAATTCTGGGATGGAAAAGGAGCAAATATTGGAGACCTATTCTGCACAGCTCCAAAACTCCTGAAACTCCACGAAAGTCATTTTTGGGATTAATAATAAATATTGAGTGGAAGAAGTACCAGAGGGGGCCCACACCTGGCCACAAGGGTGGGGGCGCACCCTACCCCTTGGGCGCGCCCCCTGCCTCGTGGGCCCCCTGGCAGCCCTCCGGTGCCCATCTTCTGCTATATGAAGTCTTTTACCCTGGAAAAAATCATAAGCAAGCTTACGGGATGAAACTCCGCCGCCACGAGGCGGAACCAATCTAGGGCTCCGGCGGAGCTGTTCTGCCGGGGAAACTTCCCTCCGGGAGGGGGAAATCATCACCATCGATCCTCTCATCGGGAGGGGGTCAGTCTCCATCAACATCTTCACCAGCACCATCTCCTCTCAAACCCTAGTTCATCTCTTCTATCCAATCTTTGTAACAAAACCTCAGATTGGTACATGTGGGTTGCTAGTAGTGTTGATTACTCCTTGTAGTTGATGCTAGTTGGTTTATTCGGTGGAAGATAATTTGTTCAGATCCTTAATGCATATTAATACCCCTATGATTATGAACATGAATATGCTTTGTGAGTAGTTACGTTTTTTCCTGAGGACATGAGTGAAGTCTTGCTATTTGTAGTCATGTGAATTTGGTATTCGTTGGATATTTTGATGAGATGTATGTTGTCTCTCCTCTAGTGGTGTTATGTGAACGTCGACTACACGACACTTCACCATTATTTGGGCCTAGAGGAAGGCATTGGGAAGTAATAAGTGGATGATGGGTTGCTAGAGTGACAGAAGCTTAAACCCTAGTTTATGAATTGCTTCGTAATGGGCTGATTTGGATCCACTTGTTTCATGCTATGGTTAGGTTTACCTTAATACTTCTTTTGTAGTTGAGAATGCTTGCAGTAGGGGTTAATCATAAGTGGTATGCTTGTCCAAGAAAGGGCAGTACCCAAGCACCGGTCCACCCACATATCAAATTATCAAAGTAACAAACGCGAATCATATGAGCGTGATGAAAACTAGCTTGACGATAATTCCCATGTGTCCTCGGGAGCGCTTTTCTCTATATAAGAACTTGTCCAGGCTTGTCCTTTGCGACAAAAAGGATTGGGCCACCTTGCTCCACCTTATTTACTTTCATTGCTTGTTACCCATTACAAATTACCTTATCACAAAACTATCTGTTACCGACAATTTTAGTGCTTGTAGAGAATACCTTACTGAAAACCGCTTGTCATTTCCTTCTGCTCCCCGTTGGGTTCAACACTCTAACTTATCGAAAGGACTATGATAGATCCCCTACACTTGTGGGTCATCACGGACGCCGATCCCGAGAGATCCAACGGCAATCATGCGCACGGGATCCCAAGCGGATCCGCCTACTCCACCCATCATAGGATCCATGGGTGGCTCGACACGTGGGCTGTCTCCACCGAGCGGCCAGGCAGGACCAGACCTGGCGCGTTCCCCCGCGCCAATTGGCGCTCGTCGACTGGGTCGCCCGCGCCTGGTCCGCTATGCAATGATGACGCCAGTAGGCGGTCCCCAGGGCGTGTGTCGCCCATGCGTCAGCCGGATCTGTCTTGTCTCGGGTGCGGGATGCCACGCCTGATCGCACGACAGCCGAGGGGGATTCTCAGGCAGCATCACAAAAAGGAAGACAACAACATCAACAATACTCTTTTTAAGGGCTTATTTATCCCTTAGTTGTTTTGGTGATTGATGACAACGCTTTTGTGGACTAATCGTGTGCTTTGAGCATTTCAGATATATCGTATCTAAACACAAGATGATTTGGTGTCCCTCAAAGACTATTGAAGACGGTGTTTCTTTACATTTCTTTTCAGTGGATTTAAGTCATAGGAAAGCCGTACTATTGTGAGGGGGTCCGCGTTGGAAAGGTTTGGGTGGAATCTCATGTACACATATTCCTTTTGCACCACCTTTCCTTAGGCTCTTTGGAGCATCCTCCATCTTTCCATGTCTAGGCAAAATGAAGGACTCCTAGTGTTGCTGAACTGAGACAGGCGGTAGTACTGCTCCCCAGAGCGGTACTACCGCTGGCACTTGCAGTAGTACCGGGCTCCTGCATGGTAGTACCGTAGGTGCTCACGGTTGTACTGCTCCTTGGGAATGGTAGTACCGTGGCCTCAGGCCAGGTGCAGATGCTCAAGCGGTAGTAGGGCGGATGTAACTTTTTACATCCGCGCCCTATGTGGTAGTACTGCACCTCGGGCGCAGTAGTACTGTCTGGCCAGGCTCAGTAGAATGAGTGGAAGTAGGGCGGATGTCATTTTTTACATCTTCCCCCTACACGGTAGTACTGCGCCAGGCGTGCGGTAGTACCGTGTTGGATTTTTGCATGGACCTAAACTCAGCGGAAGTTGTCACAGATGTAATTTTTTATGTCCGTGCCCTTCTAAGCCTTGACTATCCCTGCCTTGCGGTAGTACCGCAAGGGGTCGCGGTAGTACCGCGCCAGCGGTTCTACCGCTCCCTGTCTTCGCACATCAGGTCTAGTCCTGGCCCCTGCTTGGCCAGCGGTAGTACCGCGGTCCGCCGCAGTAGTACCGCAGGACCGTGCGGTAGTACCGCTTGGTTGTTGCGGTAGTACCGCGTGTCGCGGGCTAAGTTGGTGGATAACGGTTGGATTTGTTCTTCCACTATAAAAAGGGGTGTCTTCTTCTCCGAGTTGACCACCTCTTCCACCCCAATCTCCATTGATGCTCTAAGCTCCATTTTTGCCCGATCTCTCTCCCTAGCCAATCAAACTTGTTGATTCTTTAGGGATTGCTTGAGAAGGCCTCGATCTACACTTCCACCAAGAGAAATTTGATTCCCCGTACTAATCCCTTATGGATCTTATTACTCTTGGGTGTTTGAGCACCCTAGACGGTTGAGGTCACCATGGAGCCATAGTCCATTGTGGTGAAGCTTCGTGGTGTCGTTGGGAGCCTCCAATTAAGTTGTGGAGATTTCCCCAACCTTGTTTGTAAAGGTTCGGTCGCCGCCTCCAAGGGCACCAATAGTGGAATCACGGCATCTCGCATTGTGTGAGGGCATGAGGAGAATACGGTGGCCCTAGTGGCTTCTTGGGGAGCATTGTGCCTCCATACCGCTCCAATGGAGACGTACTTGCCCTCAAAGGGAAGGAACTTCGGTAACACATCCTCGTCTCCATCGGTTCCACTCTTGGTTATCTCTTACCTTTACTTGTGCAAGATATATTGTGTTCTATCCTTTGCTTGCTTGTGTGTTTATTGTTGTTGCATCATATAGGTTGCTCACCTAGTTGCATATCTAGAGAACCTACTTTGATGCAAAGTTTAATTTGGTAAAGAAAAGCTAAAAATTGTTAGATTGCCTATTCAACCCCCTCTAGTCAACTATATTGATCCTTTCAATTGGTGTCAGAGCCTCGTCTCTTTATTAAGGACTTTGCCGTCCAAAGAGTATGGTTGACACCGTAGATGGTGAGGAGGAGCACCCCGGTGTGACTCCATCCTCGTCTACGGCCGATGGGGGAACCTCGGTCTCACGTGAGGAATTCAATGTGGCTTTGGACACATTGAAAACCTCCATGATGGCCGAGGTCAAAGGCATGCATAAGAACTTTCTTGATGGTGTCAAATTATCCACCGCACCGTTGGAAGTGGTCAATCCCACTAACAAGGTGACGGATTCTAACTCCGACAAGGGGGAAGCTACTAGTGAGAAAGTTCCTTTTTCTAGTGGTAGAAATGGTAGTGGCACTTCTGCCCATGTGGAACCTCCACTTACTTATGGAGGACCAATTCCCTCTACCCATTTAAATCATGCTGGTTCTCCCCCTAAGATTGTGAAAAATGAGGATTTTGATGCTTGGGTCTATTGCTTTAAGCGTCCTTTAAACCATGTTAACACTAATCTTTGGAGAATCATTGAAGAAGGTTTCTATCCCCAGGACCGAAGCAACTTCACCCCAAGAGAAGCCGCAAATAATCAATTCAATGAGAATGCTCTCTTCATCCTCCAAGATGCTATTCCACCCGAAGATATTGCTCATCTCCGACCCTTCACCGTGGCCAAGGAAGCATGGGCACCATGTTGTTTCCCTCTACAAGGGAAGCGCAAGCATTCAACGCTCCAACTATGAAGTTGTGCAAGATGAAGCCGATGAGTTTGCAATGAATGAAGATGAAGAACCTCGTGAGCTTTACCGGAGATCAACAACTCTCGCGGTCTCACTCCGAGATCATGGGAGCAAGGATACGGATGACAATTGGATCAAGCGCAAGTTCCTCAAGGCCATGATGCCTTATCACAAGGCCATGTCCTCCGTCATCCGTCAAAGGCCGGACTTCCACACTTTATCCTCAAGTGAAGTGTTGGATGAGTTTGTGGCAATGAGGATCTTGGACAAGACCGCCAACAATGCGGTGTTGCATTCTCAAAGAGCAAAGAAGACCAACCTTGCCTTGAAGGCCAAGGTTTGTGTGGAAGAAGAGGATGATGAGGAAGAAGAGGAGAGCAACGCCGAAGATACTAAGTATGATTACCATGAGCACATGTCTCTTGCTTCAAGGCAATTTTGGAGCAAGAAGAACACAAGGCCCAACTTCAACAAGAATAAACTCAAGTGGCTTCAAGGGAATGCAACGTGTGAGAACATGCTACAATTGTGGCAATGTGAGCCATCTTGTTATGGAGTGCCCTTACAAGAAGAGGGAAGACAATGGTGGCAAGCTCATCCGAAAAGACAAAGCCAAGTCCTTCCCCAACAAGAACAACCACTACAAAAAAATACACTTCCGTGATGATACGTGTTTGTCACAGTAGGTCACGTTTTCTGTCATGCATGTACATCCATGAAAAATTTATGACAGAATAAAGATAGTCATATCTGTGCTGTCGTAGAAGTGTCCATGACATTACCAAAATTGTAATCACGGAAGTGTCCACTTCCATGACGATAAATCGCGCATCACAGAAGTGCTTTCATCAAGGGTGACCGACACATGGCATCCACCATAACGGAACGCCGTTAAGCTATCGGGTCAGATTTTGGATCTGATAACCCGTTAACAGCCACGACCAATGCCGATTTTCCACGTGTAAAATTCTCATTGGCTGACGGATCCACGCATTAGCTCCGTGTTGGCACATGTGTCACTAATCCAACGGTCGAGATGGGCCTATGATATGTTGACACGTGGACCGGCCCAAAAGTGGCCCACAAAGTTTAAATGGGCCGGCCCAACCGAAGGCCCATAAGATTTAGCGGGCCATAAAGGGCCGGCGCAGCTAAAGGCCCACAAAATTTAGCGGACCATAATGGGCCGGCCCAGCTAAAGGCCCACACGAATTTGCAGACCATAATGGGCCGGCCCAACTAAAGGCCCACAAGATTTTGCGAACCACAATGGGTCGGCCCAGCTAAAGGCCCGCAAGATTCTGCAGACCATAATGGGCCGGCCCAGCTAAAGGCCCAACATTCTCTATCAAATTGGCCCGTCAACGTCCTGTCCTAAACTTGTCATCAACGCGGCCCATGGTCACTTCTGGCCCATTAACTGTCCGCTAAGTAATTGGGCCGAATTACGGCCCGGTGTATTTCCGGCCTGTTAAAGGTCCGGCTTCATTTGGGCCCATTTACAGGACATCAAAACTTTTGGCCCATAAACGACCGTAAAGGATTTGGGTCATATTCGGCCATGTCTGAAATTCGTCCTGTTAGAGGCCCACTATTGATTTGGGCCACTTTCGGCCTGTTGTCATTTCCGGCCTGTTAACACCGGACGTAAACCATGGGCCATATGTGGCCCAACGTCATATCGTGCCCATTAACGGCCCATATAAAAATGACAATAATCTAGCCCGGTAGAAGTTTTGGCCCGTTAAAGGCCCGTGTATTAGGTTGGCGCATTTACGGCCTGTCCGAATTTCGGCCTGTCAAAGATCCGCATCGTAAATGGGCCACCATTTCTGCCTGCTAAGTCCAGTGGGTTATTTGGCACAATCAGGGCCCAATCTCACTTTCGGTCTATTAAAGGCCCATGTTTTTATGGGCTCGAGATATTTACACTTGTAAACGGCCTAATTTTACTGAGGTCCCAACTTATGTTTAGGCCTGTTAAAGGCCCACTATGGGCACAGGCCTACCAGAAAAATATGAAAGCTTATGCTGATTTAGACCCAGATATTTTTAGTGGGCTACATGCCAATTTCGGCCCGTAATCGTTTTCAGCCCAAGTGGAATGGGCCCGATGAATGTTGGCATGTTGGGCTGCTACGAAGCTTTTGGCCGGATACATTACTAAGATAAACCTACACTATACAAAAATAGGGTCGTAATTACTGCAGCCTGTGGCAGCATCATAAATGTTGTATCACAACAAAATAAATTCCAACCATACAACAAAAGGCCTATTGGCATAAAGTTTATAGTCCTTCCAGATAAAAGCACCATCAGATGTATAGATGCACATATCATTTGTCTTGAGTGCTAATGTTTCAGGCTGTAGAATCTGATGGAGCAGCACGATCTCCTCCTTTTTTCCGCCATTGCTCTTGAACAACGAAGCGAATGTCTGATAGTCTGGTTTCAAAACCATTCATATCTTGACGACATTTATCAACCACTATTCTTGTTTTCGAAACAACGTCCATTAGGGATTGGACTTGTGTCTGGAGCACAGATATATCACTCTGTCTAGCAGGAAGATTTTGTTCAGAAGGCGATTTGGATGAGGTTACCTTGACAACCAACCCAGAATTACGTAGGAAGGTGCTTTTTGCACTGTTAGTGGAGAGATACTGACGCACTGCAGCAAGAGGTGACATTGTGCCTGTAGTAGCCTCGTCACCTTCAGGTGGTTGTGGCTGTTCAATCATTTGTTCCATAGCTTCCTGAAAGTTTGAACTTGTAGATTATTGTACCAGATAATTTACTAATGAGACAAAAACAAACAAAGTAGGTTAAACGTTTATACATAACTTATTTTGGTGAACTACTGCAATACATTAGCATGTATTGTAGTGCCAACTACATAATAAAATCACTTTCGGAACATATGTCCATGTAGCATGCCTACTGTATTGTCTATTTCCTCACATTCGTTGACATCTAAGGATAAAGAGACATGGTTTAAAGTAGGATGAACATAGTATGACATCATTCATATCATGGGAAAACAGATATAAAACAAACATGCTATTTTATCATTGTGTGCGCACGTGAACATAACAACTAGATTATAGATCAAGACCAAAAGAATATCCTTCATCTCTTTTAAACCATGTAAGGTGAAATGATACGTTAAGACAACTATGTATAAAAGTGAACAGATTAACTGACATTGGTTGCAAACCAAGTAGTTAAATGAACACATCACAGTACCAATCAGTTCAAGGAAGGAGTAAGGACTTACAACAGCGGCTTGAACTGGTGTGCTCATGCCCTTCATCTTGCTGGTGTGGCAATCCTTGAAGATTTGCACTGCATTCGGTTCATGTTCTTTTTGGTCTGCACGGGCTTTCCTCTGTATTTGGAACAAGTTAATATAGATACGATAATACGACACACAAAAAAGAAGGAAGTAGCAGCTATTTACAAGAGCCTCGTAGTGTGCAATATAGCTACGAGATCCTGTTGTCTGTTGGAATTTCACTTTAGAACGGTTGGTTTTGTTCTTCAAACAGTTAGCCTAGAACAAGATACACTTGTAAGGCACATACATAAATACAAGTTCAACATGTGGTCTGATCAAATACATATAGCCTACCTGATACTTTGGATCAGACCAGTGTTTAACGAGGGTTGTCCAGTCTTCATCTGTAATATATTCCACTTGAGATGTTTGGGCGATTTCATTGTTAGCCTTGCCTTCAAAGTGAGATTTTCTAAGGTGGTACCGATACTGTCACAGAGTAGACTGAAAAACATGAGTGCATGCTTGTTTAGTTGCATCATCTTCCGGATCCAACTTGAACCTCATCTGTTGAAAAAAGAATGTGAGTCTTATTAGGAGGAAGCTAGAAAGTATGGGACAGAGCAAGACAATATTACTAATTGCGATGAATAACATTACGTATGGATAAATGGTCAAGGAAGGTGTTAAATTGGGTATTGTCTTTCTCATTCATGTACTGGATCCACGTTGGGAGGATACGTGCATGAAACCTAACGGCAACGGCTGCCTCTGATACTAACTTGGCTGACTCTGTAGCATCACGTGGCCTTTTTAAACCTGCCTCAAAATGGATCTCCATTCTGCCTCTAGATTTTGTTAATCTGTCAAGCATTAAACCTGATGTCTGTTTCCGCTTGCGCCGTGGTGCTAGTTCAACAACGAATATGGAAAGTGTTAGTGTACATCAAACTGTGAGAGTACATATAAAGGAGCATGCAACTACAACTTGACTCGGTCAGGTACCGTCTTGGTGTTGATGCTCATGAGGTTCATCTGATCTTGCCAAGTCCTGTTGTGTCAGCAGTGCTTCAGAAGTAGTGTTAGTGTGAAGGCAGCTTGGGAACTGGCCAGTTCCAGAGCAAACGAACGAGTAACTGGTTGAGATGCTGGTACAGTTGAAGCGGATGCTGCAGCTGGTGGAGCAGGTGATACTGTGTTTGTAGAGTTAGCCGGTGGACTTGGACCTTCTACTGCACTATAAGTACTAGCAGAATCTCGACGGCAGATCCTTTTCCGTTTCACCCGACGAGTAACAACACTCCCTACTATTATTTTCCTTGCTCTTTTTTGACTTTGCCATGTCAAGCTGTACCCACAACACAAAAGAATAAAATCACTCTTCAGAACTCATTGATGCATGATACAGACAAGCAATACTTTGATGTAAGACAACCGTATGAGGATGGAATATGTAAGAAAAACAGGACAACATGACATATTCACAGCGACGATGTGCAAACTAAGCAAAAGGATTTTCAAGAAAATAGAAGTAATGCAAGCTAGACACCATATGAAAGATGCAACCAATATTACTCTGCCAAGTTAAAAGTGTCTTGTCATAAGTGGCAATTCAAAAAATTAGAAGCAGTACAACGTAGAAATCAATGCAAGATGCAACCACTATCAAACTGCCATGTTAAAAGTGTCCAATCATGAGGGACTGATGCGGGATACACAACAGCAGTACTTTGATGTAAGAACATGGTATGATAGATAGATGCAGTGTATTCTAGACACAGAAAGCCATGTCATATGCACATGTATAACGTATAAACTCAGCAGATGCAGTTTAATCAAAATAGAAGAAATACAGGCTAGAGAACATATGCAACATGAAACCAATTATCACACTGTCAACTTAGAGCAAGCACCTGCGATGGTGGAGTATGGGAGATGAACTCATCATGTAGACTTGGGACTTCAACTTCATTAGCAGTAGCAGTGGCAAATCTAGAGATTCTCTGTTTGCGTCGGTGCGGAGGACCACCAACATCCCCTAACTTACTCTTTTCCTTCCTATTTTCTGATATTGCCTTATGAAGTCAAAACCACAAGAAGATGAATAAAATTAGCTCTGCATAACTAGTTGATGCATGATATAGACGAACACTACTTTGATGTAAGGCAAGCGTAGGATAGGAGGATGGAATATATACAAAAAAGATAGCGTTTCATATTCACACGTACGATAGGAGGATGGAATATGTATGAAAAAACAGTAAGCGGAAGGCATTTCAACAAAATTAGAAGAAATGAAAGCTAGGCACCATATGAACACGCAACCAATATCACTCTATTAGGTAAAAAGTGTCTCGTCGTAAGTGCCATTTCAAGAAATTAGAAGCAGTACAAGCTAGAAGACAATGCAAGATGCAACCTACATCACAGTCCCAAGTTAAATGTGTCTTATGGGTAAGTGACCGTTGCAGGTATAAGTTGTAAGCTACGCAGATGCAATTCAACATAATCAGAAGCAATACAAACTAGACATCATACAGAAAACACAACCACATATAACAGTTCCAAGTAAGAGCAAGCACCTGTGATGGTGGAGTAGGGGAGATGTGCACATCATGTACACGTATGTTCTAGAAACAGGAACACGTGTCATATTCACAGGCATTATGTGTAAAGTAAGCAGATGCAATCCAAGTTAGAAGCAATACAAGCTAGACATCATACGCAACATGCAACCACATATAATAGTGCCAAGTTAGAGCAAGCACCTGTGATGGTGGAGTAGGGGAGATGTGCTCATCATCTACGCAGCTACGTTGACTGTCCAGCCTTGTGTTGTCTTGCGAATCTTGTTGGGAGGATGGCGGGGTAGAATCTGTAGAGACCCCCTGTTTGAGTTGCTCCGAAGGACCACCATCATCCACTGTCGGACTAATTTCCTTCAGCTGTAATGATTTTGCATTGTGAAGTCAAACCGATAAGAAAAAGGAATAAAATTCGCTCTTCAGAACTCATTCATGCATGATACTGACGAACACTAGTCGGATGAAAGGCAAACACATGATGCGAGGATGAAATATGTATGAAAAACAGGATGGTGTGACATATTCACACCTATGATGTGGTAACTAAGCAGAAGGCATTTCAACAAATTAGAAGCACTGCAAGCTAGACACCATATGAAAGATGCAACCAATATCACCCTGCCAAGTTCAAACTGTATGGCGTTTCAACAAATTAGATGCAGTACATGCTAGAAATCATATGCAAGACACAACCAATATCACAGTGGCGACTTAAAGGTGCCTTATCATAAGTGACTGATGCGGGATATGCAAGAATAGTAGTCTGATGTAGAAACAGGAACACATGTCATACTCACATGCATTATGTGTAAAGTAAGCAGATGCAATTCAACAAAGTTAGAAGCAATACAAGCTAGACATCATACGCAACATGCAACCACATATAATAGTGCCAAGTTAGAGCAAGCACCTGTGATGGTGGAGTAGGGGAGATGTGCTCATCATCTACACAGCTACGTTGACTGTCTAGCTTTGCATTGTCTTGCGAATCTTGTTGGGAGGATGGCGTAGTAGAATCTGTAGAGAACCTCCGTTTCAGTTGCTCGGAAGCACCACCATCATCCAATGCCTTGCCAATTTCCTTCACCTTATTGATTTTGCATTGTGAGGTCATACCGACAAGAAAAAGGAATATCATTCGCTCTTCAGAACTCATTCATGCATGATACTGATGAACACTACTCTGATGAAAGGCAAAGTCATGATACGAGGATGGAATATGTATGAAAAAATGGACGGCTTGACATATTCACACCTATGATGTGGTAACTAAGCAGAAGGCACTTCAACAAATTAGAAACACTGCAAGACACCATATGGAAGGTGCAATCAATATCACTCTACCAAGTTAAAACTGTCTCGTCATAGGTGGCGTTCATCAAACTAGAAGCAATACATGCTAGAAATCATATTCAAGACGCAAACCAATATCACACTGCCAACTTAAAGGTCTCCCATCATAAGTGACTGATGCAGGATACACAAGAAGAGTAGTTTCATGTAAGAACATGGTGTGATAGAAAGATATAGTATGTACCAAAAACAGGAAAGTGTGTCATATTCACATGTATCATGTGTAAGCTAAGTAGATGCAGTTTACACTAATTAGGAGCAATACGAGCTAGAAACCATATGCAACATGCAACCAGATATCACACTGCCAAGTTAGAGCAAGCACCTTGGATGTTGGTGTAGGGGAGTGGAGACTTGGACCTTGTAATGCACTATCAGTACAAGGAGAATCGGTACAGATGCTCCGTTTATGTTGCTGCAGAGGACCACCATCATCGCCTTCCTTACTCTTTTCCTTCCTCTTTCTTGATTTTGCCTTGTCAAGTCAAACCCACAAGAAAAAGGAATAAAATTTGCTCTCCAGAACTCTTTGATGCATGATACTGACGAACACTACTTTCATGTAAGGCAGCCGCATGATAGGAGGATGGAATATGTATGAAAAACAGGACGGCATGACATATTGACATGTATGAGTATAAAGTGTAAACTAAGCACAAGGTGCTTGAACTTGTTAGAATCGATGCAAGCTAGAAACCATATGAAAGATGAAACCAATATCACTCTGCCAAATTAAAAGGGTGCCCTAAGAAATGTATTTGACCAAATTAGAAGAAATACATGGCAATAGGCTAGAAATAATATGCAATATGCAACGAATAAAGGTGACTCATCGTAAGTGATTGATGCAGGATACAGAAGAGAGGTAGTTTCATGTAAGAACAAGGTTAACACATAGATGTAGTGTGTACCAAAAATAGGAAGGCATGTCATATTCATAGGTATAATGTGTAAACTAAGCAGATGCAATTTACCCTAATTAGAAGCATTACAAGCTAGACACCGTATGCAACATGCAACCACATATCACACTGCGAAGTTAGAGCAAGCACCTGTGATGGTGGTGTAGGGGAAGTGCGGTCTTCAGGTACAGAGCTAAGTTCAATATCTTCATTTAGGCTTGTTGTTTCTTGAGAATCATGTGGAGAGGATGAAATTGCATTCTTTAT
The DNA here is from genome assembly GCF_002162155.2 of Triticum dicoccoides. Taxonomy (NCBI): domain Eukaryota; kingdom Viridiplantae; phylum Streptophyta; class Magnoliopsida; order Poales; family Poaceae; genus Triticum; species Triticum dicoccoides. The sequence continues at coordinate 538,857,905 of NC_041381.1, read as the reverse complement.
AAGAGTATTGCGTCTCATATTAACCCACACGCGTGACTGTCTCATCATAAGCGATAGATGCAGGATACACAAGAACAGTAGTTTGATGTAAGAACATGGTGTGATAGGCAGATGTAGTATATACCAAAAACAGGAAGGCGTGTCATATTCACATGTATAATGTGTAAGCTAAGGAGATGCAATTTAACAAATTAGGAGCATTGATGAGGGATACACAAGAAAAGTAGTTTGATGTAAGAACATGGTTAATAGAAAGACGTAGTATGTACCAAAAACAGGAAGGCATGTCATATTCACAGGTATAATGTGTTAACTAAGCAGATGCAATTTACCATAATTAGAAGCATTACAAGGTAGACACCATATGCAACATGCAACCACATATCACACTGCCAAATAAGAGCAAGCACCTGCGATGGTGGTGTGGGGGAATTGCGGTGATCAACTAGAGAGCTACATTGACTATCTTCATTTAGCCTTGCTGTTTCTTGAGAATCATGTGGAGAGGATGACACTGCACTCTTTAAACGAGCAGGGTGTCTCACAGTAACCCACCCGGGTGACTGTCTCATCATAAGTGTTTGACGACGGATACAAAAGAGCATTAGTTTGATGTACGAACATGGTTAATAGACATATGTAGTATGTATCAAAAACAGGAAGGCATGTCATTATGAAAGGTATAATGTGTAAAGTAAGCAGATGCAATTTAACCAAATTGGAAGCAATACAAGCTAGACACCATATGCAACATGCAGCCACATTTGACAGCGCGAAGTTAAAGCAAGCACATGGGATGGTTGTGTGTGGCAATTGAGATCATCAACTGCAGAGCTACGTTTACTATCTCCAACTGTTGACACTGCACCCATTAGAGTGCTGAAACGCTTAGTGCTTATCTTCGAATTACACAGGAGTGACTTCTGTCTTTTCTTTTCTGCATTCATCAACACTACGTCAGAGTCTGAAATACCCATGCATAAAAAAACAATAGTGTGAGTATGGGTGAAGTGTGTGCACAATTAGTACAGTGTAAAGGTAGCAGATAGCAGGTCGGTGAGAAATAAATGACGGGAGACATATGATAGCTCTACAAAATGCATGGCACACTAAATTACTACAGGATTCTATGAAAATAATAGTCGAATGAAAGCAAGTAGGCCAGTCCATTTTTTCTGCACTGTCCGATGTACAAAGAATGGGCAGATCGCCTTCATCTACTTCCAGCCAGTCAGTGTTGACGATCTTCCTCGAAACGCTAGTGACCACCGGCCCAGTATTCCTCCCCTACCTGCGCCCTCCCCTCGAACTCACCGTACCGCGTTCTTGGCACCGCCCCCGGCATCCATTCAACCCCCCCGACCTCCAGATCGGGCGCAAGCAGCTCCTGCGCCCCACACCCCTATGATAGACACCGATGCACCGCTTCCCCGGGGAATAGGCGGACTAGGTGCTCTGTGTGCCTAAGAGGGTGCTACTTCTTTTAATTGTGGTTCGACTGACCACTACAAGAAATATGTCAACTTGTGACCACCACTATTGGTCACTGAATGGTCATAGTTTTCCATTTGTGACCTTTTTGTGACCAAAACCAGAAGGTCAAAAGCTGACGGTCGTAAACTGACATTTTTGACCTTTTCTGTGAGAAGGTCGTAGATGTTTACGACCGAAATAAGCCTACTGTCTCGTTTTGGTCACTAGCAACCTCACCAGGCCATGTAGGCATCCAGCATGGCAAGCTGATGTGGCACAAGATTCAGCCCGGTCCAATTCGGTGTTTATATGGGCCGAGCCCATTAATTCGGCCTTTTTAATATTTATTTTTCCTATTAATTTTTGCTAGCTACATGGGTTGGCCCAGCTATAATTCGGCCTATAATTCGGCCTTTTTATTTTTGGGTTGTGGCCCGTTTTTTCTTTTTTCAAATGGGTCCCAATTGTTAGGTTCTGATATGTGGGTCCCAAATTTCTGATTCTGGTTTGTGGGTCCTTGCTGTCATGGTCATGTTCCTCAGATTTAAATATGCCAATAATTAAACAGCCAATATTTAAATCAAAATAGACAGAAAACAAGTGTAATACTTCAAATAAAAAGAAGCAACAATCTGTTACATCAACACACATACAACATTTCATTCAAAAACAGAGAGAAGATACATGAAATTCTGGAGTTCACAATGCCCAAATAACCTAGCTATTATTACATAACTTGCTATACAAAAATGTCTTGGCACTTCTTTGAACATCTTCTTTCGTCTTGAATTTAGGCAAAATATCTGCAAACAAGAAAACAGAACAGCGAGGATACAGTGAATAACAACAGCAGCAAGTGATAAAACTAACAACAAAACTGGAACTGGAACTTGTCATAAGCTAACAAAAAAACACATTCCAAAACTATCTGTATAAAACATTTATGCATGGATACATTCAAGAACTAGAAAAGTTCAAATAGGTTTATAAATGCACAAATAACTTGAGGAAAAGTAGCCAACTTATGTATGAATCCAGTTCACTAGAGCATTTTATGAATAAAAAATATGATGCATTGGAACAGAGCAAGGTACTTCTACAACAGAACAAAAGAGGGAGCTAGAGGTAGGAGATGGGCTGGCTGTACTTGATGCCGCAGACAACCTCGGCCGCTGTACGCGGTAGAGGAGGTTGTAGCTGAGTTGGACCATGTGCGGAGCGTCGTCGTGGCGGTGGATGCCCTGGTTGTCATCATTAACTTACAACATCAGCAAAATAATAAATAGGTAATTATGCAGCAGGAAAACAATAATTCCAAGAATTTTACATTTACAAGATTATCTATAGTGGTTACTTATTTATTCCGGAAGGAACCACAACATATTTCTGAAGAAAAAGAACATGTATGCAAACCAAACCACCAAACAAGTAACGAGCTGGTTCATCTTATACCATAATAAGAAGAACACCGACAAGGAATAGAAGCATTCCTTGGTTTTCAAGCACACCAATTCGTAGACATGATTTTGATATGGGAAAGACGAGGGAAGCACACATCTCAATACCAGCTGCATTTCCTAATATAACAGGTGAACCACAATAGCAAGTGCTATTAATGGCCAGTGTTGGCAGTATTGAATGTAAACATGCATGCTAATCCAAAACCAGCTACAGCCACGACATCAATCAACTTTCATTCAGTTGTGTATTGACATACTTATCTAAAAGAACATATATAGAAACATATGAATTTTATTTCTGAATACTAATACAGAAGTACTAAAAAAACAAGACTAAACATTAGTAGAAGGTAACAAGATCTCATTACACAAGTTTTGCTAGCAATTAGGGGACCGTGGTTCCTATACTGACCACATTTGGGTATATCCTACCCTACCAGTGGCTAAATAATGCAACTTTATGGCTGTCAAGCAGGCCTACAGATCGATGACGGAGCAGACTCAAACATTACAAACACAAGACCAGTACTGGTAAAGCAGACCTATAGAGCAATGGGCAAGCACCAGGAGCCTCAAGTGCAAACTAACGATGGCACACGCATCTACACACTAGAGAGCACCAATCATTTTCAGAAGTAGATGTATCAAGCATCATGTGCATCCACAGGACCAAATAGTTGATCAACCCACCTGCCTCAAACGCAAAATCTGCAAGATCTTCTTGGTCTTTGGGTGCATAGCATTGATACTGTAGTAAACATTTCAAAAAATTAGCATCAAAACATGTGCACACAAACCTAAATCAATGCAGATAGCAATGATCAAGTGGCAAGTGATGCCTTACCCACGGATATGGATGACAAACAGGGGCTTCAATGCCAACCACAATCTGATTCAACATCTTAATATGCGTCCATAGAGACACAAGCAGAGGGAGGGACCCAGGTAATTAAGCTGGTTGGTGCTCAATCACAGGCACATCAAATGTACAGTTAGTACCTACAAAACAACCACATACATTGCCCCCAAAATGAAACATACTAGTAATTACTAGGCGATGCAGATTGCAGATCAAAAAGGAAATCCAACCCCTCTTTGAAGACAATTATTTATAGTGGTAAGTAAGAATCAGGGTGTTTGGCTCATGTGTAAATATATTGCACAACAAAACAAATTCAGTTTTTGATTAATAACTAGTTTTCAGAGCCTTTGGCTGATGTAGGCGATGCTCAAGAAGTAAGTAGTACTTGGGTATTCTGCCTGCCTACTAAACAGTAGAGGAGGAGGAACATAGCTATCAAAGTCCCCACCAGGTGCAAACATAAGACCAACCCGAACAGCAGATATGGTGGAAACTCCAAACACTCTACCAATAAATGTTACTAACAGTGTCTTTCCAATAATTAAGAGACCTAATATCAAAGAGACTGCTGGGAAGTTTGACAGAAACAACTTTGAAACAGCTTTGGGTCAATAGACATTCCAACCTGGAAAGAAACAAACCAGGGTAAGCATTAAGATTTAAGAAGGTATCAAATATGGTCGGAACTTTTAAAAGGAATTAGAAATGTTCTAAAGTAATTCAAGCATTGATGTTCAAGAAACAAAATTCTTCCAACATATGTGCATTGATGTTCGGAGGCATAGCAAGCAGAAACTATTGAGCACTAGATCTACATCAGGAATTGAAACTCTTCCAACTCTGAACAGCAATGCGATGCAGGAGAATAAAATTAACGTATAAATAATTAGTGAAACCCAGAAAATAATCATGAATCTTACGATGCAGAGTGACATTATTCTACATCAGGTACATAAAGTTTAGGTAGTTAAGGCTCACTGCTATCGTGTTAATTTCCTCACAGCAAAATTACCGAAATACATGAAAAACGAAGAAACATAACCTTGAGCTGGACAGGGTGGAGTTTGTCAGCACAGGAAGAGTACGAAGATCCAGACAGCTTATGGAAGAGTAGACATCCACAGTTTCAACCTCATGGAACAGATCCTGCGGGCAAAATAAAATATAGAGCTTATTTTTGGTAATTCAGACTAACTTGTAATCGAAACCGTTGTTAGTGCAAATCAATCCCAACTCTGAGGAGACACCCTATAAAGTACAATAAACCACTAGTAGGCAGGAATTCCAGTTTACTAGTCTACTACCGCCTACTAGTATCAGTTTAGTTCCGATCCTACATTTGGCCTTCCAATAGACCTATACTGTGAATTTCAAGCACCCACGAGATGGAGGCCAAATTGCATCCACCTAATTTCCCCATCCGTGAAAGAAGTGCATTTATCATGAATAAAACAGTTGGAAAAATCATGAAAATGGGAATCCCCATTATACGAATCCGCTTGCCCACTCAAAATAGTGATGCCACGGTCTGCACTGTGGAATGGGGGTGAAATAGGCAGGCAGGCAATATCGCTCCGCCCACTCAAGTCCAAGAGCGCAAATCGCAGGCAGCGGGGGAGCCGGGAGCGAGGTGGACGGGCACGGCGAAACACGGCGGCAGCGGCAGTACCTGGGGGTGGCGCGACGAGTCGAAGGGGACCCAGGTGCGGGAGCGGTCGGCGGGGTGGCGGAAGTGGGTGGCTGGCAGGAACTGGAGGCCCCCGAGCATGAGGACGGCGGCGAGGGCCAACATCTGCATCCTGGGCCACGCCCGCGGCGCCGGCTCGATGTCGCAATGGATGACGCGCTGCCCGCCCGGGGGTTGCCCCTCGCCACCTCCCGCCGGCGATGCTCCATGGCCGCCGCCGCCGCGGGCCGGCGCTGGACTCATTCCGGCTGCCTGGCTGCCCTCCCCGCTCCTTGGCGCGGCGCTCATCGCGGGGGAGAGGACGGTCGGGCACGTGCCGGCGGGCGGAGGAGTGAGAGGGAGGAGGCAGGAGGTTGTGGGTGGAGGCGGATCGAGACGGATCTGGGGAGCGCATGGGGGAG
>NC_041381.1:538818894-538851576 GCF_002162155.2 Triticum dicoccoides | reverse complement strand
GGGTGAGAGGGTGGGGGGGGGGGAGGGCTACCGTTGGATCCACGAGCATCCAACGGTGCTTGATGCATGATCCGCGTGAGATGGCTATGGCCCAATCAGAACGCAGTACACGTGTATAACGTTATGACCATTTAGTATTGGACGTTATGACCATTCAAAATTGGTCGTGGTCAAATAAAAATAAAGTGTAAAATCATGTCAGCATTTTATTTTTTATGTTTTGAGTGTCCAAAATGAATTTTTTTGTGAAGAAGTTATCAAATATTTGCATGAGGTGCATCTTGGAATTCCAAACAATATTGTCTAAGAGAGTTTTCATTTTCTTTGCACGAAAAATTCATTTTTTATTTTTCGAGTGCCCGAAATGAGTTTTTTCTGTGAAGAACCTACCAAATAATTATTGCAAAATTGCACCAAATCATTTTTCTAAAATACTAGGCCATATTTAATGCATAATTGACCAAATGGTTGGGTGTAAAAAGTTTTGATCCACCTCTGGTGAAAAAGACAAATTTCCGCCGATTCAACTAGAAGCGGGCCAAATTTGAACTGCAGCTACCTCATAGTTTGCTCTTTATTTTTTCAAAAAATCATTTCTAGGTACATAAGTATCTATAATCAGAAAAACACCAAATAAATTCCAAGATTTAACCACTAGATAGGAACGGTCATTCCCGCCGTTTTGACCTCATTTTGAAACGGGCATAAAAAATTCAAAAAAAATGGAAAACCTTCACATTGTGTCATTATATATGACCAAGTTTCCAGGAAAAATAATAAACTTGTAATATGGAAATTATTTTAAAAAAGTGTTCTCAGAAATGAGCTATCATGCGTGAAGATTCATGGCATTCAAGCCAAATGATCAATCTTATGGCCATATTCATGGCATAGTTTGTTCAAATGATCTCATATTGTGCACAAGGGTGCATCTTGGAATTCCAAACAATGTTGATTTGGGGAGTTTTCACTTTCATTGCACAAAAGAGCCATTTTCCATTTTTCGAGTGCCCCAAATGATGTTTTTTTGTGAAGAACCTACCAAATAATTATTGCAAAATTGCACCAAATCATTTTTCTAAAATACTAGGCCATATTTAATGCACAATTGACCAAATGGTTGGGTGTAAAAAGTTTTGATCCACCTCTGGTGAAAAAGACAAATTCCCGCCGATTCAGTAGGAGGCGGGTCAAATTTGAAATGTAGCTGCCTTATAGTTTGCTCTATATTTTTTCCAAAAATCATTTCTAGGTACATAAGTATCTATTTAATCAAAGAAACACCAAAAAAATCCAAGATTCAACCACTAGCTAGGAACGGTCATTCGCGTCGTTTTGACCGCATTTTGAAACGGGCATAAAAAATTGAAAAAAAATTTGGAAAAACTTCGCATTATGTCATTATATGTGGCCAAGTTCCCAGCAAAAATAATAAACTTGTAATACGACAATTATTTTTAAAAAGTGTTCTCAGAAAGGAGCTATCATGCATGAAGATTCATGGCTTTCAAGCCAAATGACCAATCTTATGGCCACATTCATGGCATAGTTTGTTCAAATGATCTCATATGGTGCACAAGGGTGCATCTTGGAATTCCAAACAATGTTGCCTAAGGGAGTTTTCATTTTCTTTTCACGGAAAATAGATTTTCCATTTTTCGAGTGCCCGAAATGAGTTTTTTTTGTGAAGGATCTACCATATATTTGTTGCAAAATTGGACCGAATCAATTTTATAAAATACTAGGCCATATTTAATGCACAATTGACAAAATGGTTGGGTGTCAAAAGTTTTGGTCCACCTCTGGTGAAAAAGACAAATTCCCGTCGATTCAGCAGGAAGCAGGTCAAATTTGAACTGCAGCTACCTCATAGTTTGCTCTTTATTTTTTCCAAAAATCATTTTTAGGTACATAAGTATCTATTTAATCAGAGAAACACCAAAAAAATTCCATGATTCAACCACTAGCTAGGAACGGTCGTTCCCGCCGTTTTGACCGCATTTTGAAACGGGCATAAAAAATCAAAAAAATCAAAAAATTGGAAACCCTTCGCATTGTGTCATTATGTGTGGCCAAGTTTGCAGGAAAAATAATAAACTTGTAATACGGCAATTATTTTAAAAAAAGTGTTCTCAGAAATGAGCTATTATGCATATTCACGGCTTTCAAGCCAAATGATCAATCTTATGGCCACATTCATGGCATAGTTTGTTCAAATGATCTCATATGGTGCACAAGGGTGCATCTTGGAATTCCGAACAATGTTTCCTAAGGGAGTTTTCATTTTCTTTTCACGGAAAATACATTTTCCATTTTCCGAGTGCTCGAAATGAGTTTTTTTGTGAAGGACCTACCATATATTTGTTGCACAATTGGACCTAATCAATTTTATAAAATACTAGGCCATATTTAATGCACAATTTACAAAATGGTTGCGTGTCGAAAGTTTTGATCCACCTCTGGTGAAAAAGACAAATTCCTGCCGATTCAGCAGGAAGCGGGTCAAATTTGAACTGCAGCTGCCTCATAGTTTGCTCTTTATTTTTTCCAAAAAATATTTCTGGGTACATAAGTATCTATTTAATCAGAAATACATGGTTTGGTGGTGAGACATCGAGGTTTAGACGGTGGCCGAGGGCCCCAACTCTAGAGCACGTAAGCTCGCATGCCCGCTGCGTGGTCACCGCGTGACCGTGGCGTTGCCATGCGTTCTGGGCGGCCTAGGCATTTCTAGTGGGTTGGGCACTCCCCAAGTAGGTGCTAGGAAGAAAATTACAACATAATATTCTCATGAGGAGACCGAACTATGCTCAAAGATGAATTAGCAGCCAAGTGTTTGATTAGCGGTACGGGAAATGCACATGGCCAATGGGCATGAGTTTTGGCTGAGGATGATCATATACTAAGAAGAATGTCTTCACAAATTTTTCGGGAAATCAAGAATATATAAATAACACTTCTTTCACAAAGTGCTGCTCTAAACAGAATAGGAAAATGAATATTGTTGAGTTATTTTTGAACTAGGCAAGAAAGGTTTTTGACATATTTGATGAAGATATGATCCAAAAAATTTATGAGAATTGTTTGGGAATTTTTGGAATAACAGAAATATAGGTTGCTTCACAACCTAGGGCAAAAATTGACACATGGACATGACACGTAGGCAAAGCTGATGAGATGGCGCCTAGTCATCACAACCCACCACAATTTACAAGGCCATGACCATCTATATTGGTCATTAACAACTAGAAATAAGGCAGCAGACTAGCGCTATTTGCTTTATGACCATTTCGTGTAAGGAAATTACGACCTTTCTGACCAAAATGGTCACAATCGTTTTGGGTTTGAAGCCCCCCGAACAGCTTTTGACCAATTGGTCTCAAATGGTCATAGATCTATGACCAATTCTTCCAGGGTCATTGACAGAAGGTCACTAGTTGACATATTTCTTGTACTGGACCCTGAATTGAAATCCAGGCGGGCTACTGACCTCCAGCAAAGGTGAAATAGCAAAAGGGAGGAAACCTTGTGCATTTAGTATCACGAAGAAGATGCAGTAAGAAGCGCTCAACTAGTTTCTTTCGTGGGATGAATATGGTGTGAGCGGAGACGTAAGATTTGCACGAATAAGGGAAGAGGAGTACTGAGGGAGTCCCGGACTAGGGGGTGTCCGGATAGCCGAACTATCATCATCGGCCGGACTCCAAGACTATGAAGATACAAGATTGAAGACTTCGTCCCGTGTCCGGATGGGACTTTCCTTGGCGTGGAAGGCAAGCTTGGCGATACAGATATGTAGATCTCCTACCATTGTAACCGACTCTGTGTAACCCTAGCCCTCTCCGGTGTCTATATAAACCGGAGGGTTTTAGTCCATAGGACAGAACAACAATCATACCATAGGCTAGCTTCTAGGGTTTAGCCTCCTTGATCTCGTGGTAGGTCCACTCTTGTACTACCATATCATCAATATCAATCAAGCAGAAGTAGGGTTTTACCTCCATCGAGAGGGCCCGAACCTGGGTAAAAACATTGTGTCCCTTGTCTCCTGTTACCATCCGCCTAGACGCACAGTTCGGGACCCCCTACCCGAGATCCGCCGGTTTTGACACCGACAATGGTGCTTTCATTGAGAGTTCCTTTGTGCCGTCACAATCAGGAAGGATGTCTCTTCCCGTCTTTAAAGACGGTACCATTGCCAAAGGAGCTTTGGCCGCCGGCCAAACTATCCGGCTAGGTGGTTTCCTTATGACCGCCTGTTCGGCCGCCTCTTCGACGATGACCTCTCGGGTCATCAAAAGGGATCTTCACGTCAACTCGGAATTCACCGAGCAGCTGGATCCAATGGAGCTCTCTTTCGTAAATGAGCTCTTGGATCGCATCGCCACCCTGGGAGTCGCTACAGACTACGATCAGATTGGGCTTAAAACCGATCTGAGAGAGATTAACTCTCCCCAGGTTACCCACCACGTTGCGGTGGTAGAGGAACAACTCGGCAACTCTTCTTCTATGTTAAAGACCAGTTATGTCCGGACTCCTGATCCCTCCATGCCGGATTCCCGCGGAGGGACGGACGTCAATCAAGTACTGAACCTAAAGTCAGGCAACAGACCAGATTCGTTGGACAACATCCAGCAATCCAAGCTTCCAAATTCGGAAACTTTTCGGCCCTTGAGCCCCAAGTTGGGCAGGGTTCCAGACTTAATTCCACCCGCCCACCCAAACATAAGCGATCTATCTCAAATCCGGCAAGAGCCCGCCGAAACAGTACATCATTACTGGGCCAGATTCCTCCTGGTTATGGATAGGATAAAGGACTGCCGCGAGGAAAGCGCAATCTCAATTTTCTGCAACAATTGCACGGACAAGGGAATCTTGAACGCCATAAGTCGTCGCGAAATTACACGCTTCACCGACCTGGCATCCATAGTACGAAAGTACTGTGCAATGGAGAGTGCCTGGAAAACCGAAGCCAAGTTTTGGGACAATCCGGCTCCGAACACAACCCTAGTCCGAAATAAAAGGGTGCATCATGCTCAGGCACCTGGTACAAAGATCAAAAAGCAAAAACCCCCTAAAGGGCACGGAACCGTACTAGAGGGATGGCTCAGTGGACCCTGTAAAATCCATAGTATAGAAGGCGCCACTCCAACACATAGCCTTCGAGCATGTTGGATACTACGCCAGGTAGCCAAAAGTGGCGAAGAGCTTCTAGCCCCGGAGAACCAGCCCAACAGTACCAGTACGGTATTAATAGTCTTCGAGACTTTCGCATCAAATAATATGCGGAAACGAACAATCTGCAGCCTCGCCGAAGTCTACCAAGTAGCAACAACAAATCCATGGAGCGACACGGCTATCACCTTCAATGCCGGCGACGAACCTAAATTCCGAACAGCCCGAGCACCAGCCGCATTGGTCCTCAGTCCAATAGTGGACGGCTTTCGTCTTACCAAGGTACTCATGGATGGCGGCAACGGATTAAACCTCATCTACGAGGAAACCCTCCAAAAAATGGAAATAGACTGGAGCCACATTGAGCGAAGCAGCACAACCTTTAGAGGAATAATCCCTAGGCGGGAAGCACGCTGCATAGGAAAAATTACACTTGATGTGGTGTTCGGCTCGCCGGACAATTACAGGTCCGAGGAGGTCACGTTCCAAGTGGCCCCGTTCAGCAGCGGATATCACGCTTTATTAGGGCGAGCGGCATTCACAATTTTCCAAGCCATACCCCATTATGGGTACATGAAGCTTAAAATGCCCGGGCCCAATGGAATCATCACTCTTGTCAGTGATCCGGACATAGCACTCTGCGCCGAAAACAAGACAGCCGCACTAGCCCTAGAGGCACTATCCGAAGCCCTAGCGGCAGAGGAACTCACTGCGCTGCGCTCCACGGTAAACAGGGACGATGTGATACTCGATAAGAGACCCAAGTCCACCTCTTTTAAACCAGCGGACGAAATAGTCAAATTCCAGGTCCATCCAATGGAACCCACAAAGACGACCTCCATTGGGGCACAATTAAACCCTGATGTAGACGCCGCACTACGAGAATTCCTTCAGGAAAATTGGGACATTTTTGCCTGGCACCCTTCAGATATGCCAGGAATCCCACTCAGGTTGGCAGAACACAACCTAAACATCCTAAAAGGATTAGAGCCAGTCAAACAGGCTCTTCGGCGATTTTCCGAACCAAAAAGATGGGCAATGGGAGAGGACCTAGCCAAACTATTAGAAGCCAGATTCATCAGAGATATAAAACATCCGGACTAGCTAGCGAACCTGGTAATGGTACCAAAAAAGGACAAATCCTGGCGCTTTTGTGTCGATTTTAAAGACCTTAACAAGGCCTGTCCAAAGGATCCTTTCCCCCTTCCTCGCATCGACCAAATCATCGATGCTACTGCAGGGCACGATTCGTTGTGCTTCCTCGATGCATACTCCGGATACCATCAAATCAAGATGGCGGAAACAGACCAGGCCGCAACGGCATTCATTACTCCATACGGACCATTCTGCTTCAACACAATGCCCTTCGGACTCAAAAACACCGATGCAACATATCAGCGCATGATTCAGACATGTCTGGCTACCCAGATCGGCAAAACAGTGGAGGCATACGGAGACGATGTGGTCGTTAAGACCAAACACGTCGAAACTCTGGTAGACGACTTGAGGCTCACATTCGACAACCTCCGAGCATATGACATTAAGCTCAACCCGGAAAAATGTGTTTTCGGCGTACCAGCCGGAAAGCTCTTGGGCTTCATTGTATCCGGTAGAGGAATTGAAGCAAACCCAGCCAAGATTCGAGCTCTGTCACAATTGGATATCCCAAAAGACCTCAAACAAATACAAAAACTAACTGGATGCGTGGCGGCTCTAAGCCGCTTCATCTCCCGTTTGGGAGAAAAGGCATTGCCCCTCTATCGCCTCCTCCGACGCACCGAACACTTCGAATGGACAGATGCTGCCACGGCTGGACTCGAAGAAATAAAGGCCATATTGGCAACAAATCCGGTCCTGGCCACGCCCAACCTGGGCGAACCAATGTTATTATATATCGCGACAACACATCAAGTTGTCAGCGCGGTACTCGTCGTCGAACGAGAAACAGAAGGACACAAATTCCCTCTTCAAAAACCAGTGTACTACGTATCCACTGTCTTAACTCCATGTAAGTCCCGGTATCCACATTATCAAAAGATAGCGTACGCGGTATTTATGGCATCCCGGAAGCTGCGACACTACTTTCAAGAGTGTTCGATAATAGTGGCCTCCGAAGTACCTCTCAACGACATTATAAACAACCGCGACGCAACGGGCAGAATTGCAAAATGGGACATTGAGCTCTTACCATTCGACATAACCTACAAACCATGGCGAGCTATAAAGTCGCAAGTTTTGCTGACTTCATCGCCGAATGGACCGAAGCCGAACTCCCTAAAGAGTACGGCGCACACTCCATTTGGATCATGCATTTCGACGGCTCCAAAATGTTGGCCGGCTTGGGGGCTGGCGTCGTATTGACGTCCCCAACCGGAGACACAGTCCAATACGTACTTCAGATAATGTACACGGACTCCAACAATGCATCCGAATATGAGGCCCTTCTACATGGTCTCTGGATGGCAATCTCCATGGGTATTCAACGCCTAGAGGTGCGCGGGGATTCAAACCTCGCAATACCCCAAGTAAATGGAGACTTTGACGCCAAGGATCCGAAAATGGTAGCCTATCGTAACGCCGTCTTAAAAATGTCAGCTCGGTTCGAAGGACTCGAATTCCACCATGTAGCCCGGGATAATAACCAGGCAGCCGATGTGTTGGCACGCATCGGCGCAAAACCCGACGCCGTCCCTCCAAACATCTTCCTGGAGCGGCTCTTTAAGCCATCCATATCATGGGAAGAGGAGTCCGGAAATAACAACCCGGAACCAACCGCACCACCCAACACGGAACATTCTGACACAATCGGTGGCTCAGCCAATGAAATAACACCTTCAGCCCACGAAATAATGGCAGTAATTGCCCCGTGGACAGAACCATTCCTAGCGTACTTAATTAGGCAGGAACTTCCCGAAGACCAAAATGAGGCCCGCTGCATAGTTCGGCGATCTAAAGCCTACAAGGTCCATGAGGGAGAACTTTATAAGAAAAGCACAACCGGAGTCCTTCAAAGGTGCACATCCGAAGAGGAAGGGCGAAATCTCCTGGCTGAAATTCATGCCGGACTCGGCGGGCACCACGCTGCAGCCCGGGCCCTTGTGGGCAAGGCGTTCCGTAGAGGATTTTATTGGCCGACTGCCCGGGCAGATGCTCAGGACTTAGTCCAACGATGCGTCGGTTGGCAGCTCTTTGCTAATCAAAGCCACATGCCACCCACCACCCTCAAAACTATACCCATCACCTGGCCGTTCGCGGTCTGGGGGCTTGACATGGTTGGAACCCTTAAAGGGGGAACCCACAAGCAAAAAAACCTATTGGTCATGGTGGATAAATTCACCAAATGGATAGAGGCCAAGCCGGTTAAAACGGCCGAATCCGGACCTGTGATAGACTTCATATCTGGGGTAGTACACTGTTATGGTGTCCCCCATAGCATCATCACTGATAATGGCACGAACTTCACGGCCGACGAGGTTAAACTCTGGTGCAAAAACATGGGCATCAAGCTCGACTACGCTTCAGTCTATCACCCTCAAACTAACGGTCAAGTCGAATGAGCAAATGGTCTAATCATGAGCGGCATTAAACCCAGGTTAGTGCGGTCCCTCACGAAATCTAACACACACTCGGTGGAGGAGCTCGACTCCGTACTCTGGGGGCTGCGGACCACGCCAAATCGTACTACCGGATTCACACCATTCTTTATGGTGGACGGCGCAGAGGCAGTTTTGCCCTGCGATATAATTCATGACTCACCTCGAGTGCGCATGTACGAAGAAAGAGAAGCCAAGTTGGATCAGCAGGACAGTTTGGACGCATTGGAGGAGGAGCGCGATGTGGCAAAGGCTCGTTCCACATTCTATCAGCAGCAGGCTCGAAGATACCAAAGTAGAGAAGTATGGGCCAAAACTTACAATGTTGGCGAACTAGTTCTACGCCTGCCGGACAAGAAAAAGGACAAACTCAAGCCCAAGTGGGAAGGTCCCTTCATCATTGATCAAGTCCTGACCGGCGGAGCATACCGTCTATGAAACGCATCGAACAATCGACTCGAGCCGAACCCATGGAACGCAGCCCGCCTCCGAAGATTCTACGCCTAGCGCCGGACTCAGAGTTTGTCTCCTTCCTCCGTCCACATTTTAAAATGTTTGCTGTCTTTTGTTTTCTTTTTTTCTCTACCTTCCTCCCTTCTTTTTGTAAAGCCTTTGTGGGCTGACCTGCGCATTGTTCGCACACACTTGACGTGCTCCTTGCACTCATTATACCTGGGGGCTTCGTTACAGAAGCTTATTTATATGGGCTCCATGCCCAACACATGCGTCACACTTCCACATGTACCTTTTACTCACCATCATATGCATCGATATGACTTAAGTTTTGGCCAAGCTGGGTTGCCTGGCTCCTGTGCTTACCCCTACGTTCCCGATTGTTCGGCTAGGAGGTAAAGGGAGCACCTCAGCAATTGCTACTGCCGGGTCAGCCGGATGTGTACCTCAGACTGGGTGAAGCCGAAAGCTAGCATTCTTAAGGGAATATTCGGTTGGTGACTTGAAAGATGATTTCTTACTTATTTATCTGCCCCCAGATGCTTTTCTGCTCTTTTCGCAGTCCGGACATGCACTTTAGGGCATGCCTCCCAGGGAAAGGAACCGCTAACGGAACTATTCTCCCTGGAGGATGTTTCTTACTAACCATGTAATATAACACAACTAGTTGGGCACTTGTCTGATAAAGCACTAATGACCCCTATGCCTGGTCTCCATGCATGCCACGGTTTTTATAACCGTGAGGGCATTCGGACACACTCCGGACTATTGGGTCCCGAGGTTGAAGCGAAAAGGTCTACAAAGACAAACGATCTACAATCCGGCTAGAAGGCATTTTACATGTCATTTTAAATTACATCGTCAAATTGACTGATTGTACTCCTCAATCCCATCTAACAGGCTGTCTAGTTTACAGTCCCGTTGGGAATGTTTCGTGGCCAACACTACTTGGCCGTACATTAGGCTCACAGGAATCTCCTTCCCATCAGGCCCCACAGGTCCGACCTCGGCCATGTGGTTCGGATCAGCCTTCGTGTACCGCGTCTTCACCATGGCCCAGGCCTCCCGGGCGCCTTGATGGCAGGCCGATATCTTCTATAGAGGGAAGCGCCGCCGTGCTCCCTGAAGCTTCTCCGCAAGCCCTCCAAGACCCTCGGGCAGGTAGACGGACAGCCATAAGGCCTGGACGACGCTGCTCATCGCCTGCCGAACACGTTCATGCAGTTGCAGCAGCTCGGGAAGCACATCACCCGTTGAACCGGGCATTTCCTCCGCAGGACGACCCGTGAGCACACCTACAGACATATTTCTGTCAATCGACTCCCTCGCTGAACTATTCTTTTCAAAAGAGTTTGCTCAAGCACTTACTGTAAATGCTGCGACGAAGCCGCTGATTCTCCTTCACGGAGCCAGACAGCTGGGCCCGAGCACCTTTTAGCTCTTCGCCCGGCTGGGTGTGGGCATCTTGGAGTTTGTTCCTCTCCTGCTGCACCTTCATAAGCACCCTCTCACCGGCCTTCAGCTGGTGCAGTAGCCGTTGCTTGTCCGGATCAAGTCCGGCAACATCTGCAATATCATTGTCAGACTTATACGCACGCCGCACTTCATAAACCGCTTATCTTTTGAAATATGTGTTACCAGAAGGGGTCTCTGTGGCTCCTCCTGTGGCGGCTAGTGCGGCCTCAAGTTGGGCCTTGCACTCTTGAAGCTCCTGGGACAGTTGGGTATTCTTCTCCATAAGATCCTGCATATCAAATGATCCTTAAATCAGTTATTCTAACTACTTTAAGTCTCGGGGGCTACTGGCATATATAACTATTAAAATTCCTCACCCGTATGTCTTTCACATACTGCTCCGTGGCTCTGGTTAAACCATCTTGAGCGGCACGGAGGTGCGCATCTTCCGCATTAAAGGCATTCAACGCCTTCGGGGAGAAACACGCATCACGAAGAACTGTCCGGTGGCGCCTGTGATTAATGGCGCTCTCCACCTCAGACCTGGTGGCGGACAGCCTGTCGGCATCCTCCGTTGGAGGAGCATCCGGCTCGCGCCTTGCGCTCGCCTCCCCCTCCGGACCAGGCGTTGGAGCCTGGCTGGCGGAGGCTTGGTTGGCAACCTCTCCGGGCACAGTCCGGCGAGCGCTCTTTCTCCTGGAAAATTCATGAGCATTAATACATCTCCCAGGAATCTTTCCCTTTAAAAAGGTGGCATGCTATACCGTTGCGGCGACGTTTCGATCCGCACCGCACCCCTCTTCCGCCTGCTGGGCCGAATTGATCCTTGTCGGTCAGCTGCCGCGGGTTCGGCTTCCCGCCTTGAAGGCACCCCCTGCGAGACACCGTTGATATACGGTGGTCAGAAATAAGCACGGATGAAGTAATGGTGTCAGGGCTTCAGTCATAGTTACCTGGGAAGTCGGAGATAAACCGGGGTAGTCAGCCATAATGGCGACTAGGGCATTGTCCATGCTGAGTTGGTGGAACACCCCGTCAATCAGCTCCACCTCTATGTCCGGATCCTCTCCGGAGGCCGGATCAAGGGATCTTCCCGGATCCTCAGGTTGTGGAGTCGGACTGTGTATGCCCTCCACATCCCGGCGCAGTTCCTGCGTCGAAATCATAAAGTAAGACACCTAACTTTGAAAGCACGGATCGGATAGACAAACGTCCGCTTACCTAGCTCCGAGGGTTATTCATGGAGAATCCATTTAATGGACTCGTGTGGAGGAAGCCCTCCTTCTCCCCCTTGTACTAGCCGGACAGGATCTTCACCAGATCGGCGGCCGATCCCGGCCCCTTGCGGCCATGACGGGTGGCGTCATTCTCCCCGTTGAAATCCCACATGGGGTGGCCCCTATATTGGAGTGGCTACACCCCTCGCATAATGCACGTGGCCATGACTCCAATCATGGTTAATCCGGAATGGGCCAGCACCCTTATCTGGCCCATCAGATATTGGACGCTCCTATCATCTTCCCGTTGAGGGCTCCGCGGGCGCCAACTCAGGCGTTTCTTCAGAGGAGCGTTGCTGAACTCCGGGAGGCCGATCCGAACTGGGTCCAGCAGTGGAGCGTCTTCCATATAAAACCATTCCGAAGGCCAGTCTTCGGACGCTGAGGGAGTCCTGGACTAGGGGGTGTCCGGACAGCCGGACTATCATCGTCAGTCGGACTCCAAGACTATGAAGATACAAGATTGAAGACTTCATCCCGTGTCCGGATGGGACTTTCCTTGGCGTGGAAGGCAAGCTTGGCGATACGGATATGTAGATCTCCTACCATTGTAACCGACTCTGTGTAACCCTAGCCCTCTCCGGTGTCTATATAAACCGGAGGGTTTTAGTCCGTAGGATAACACAACCATTACAACAATCATACCATAGGCTAGCTTCTAGGGTTTAGCCTCCTTGATCTCATGGTAGATCCACTCTTGTACTACCCATATCATCAATATCAATCAAGCAGGAGTAGGGTTTTACCTCCATCGAGAGGGCCCGAACCTGGGTAAAAACATCGTGTCCCTTGTCTCCTGTTACCATCCGCCTAGACGCAAAGTTCGGGACCCCCTACCCGAGATACGCCGGTTTTGACACCGACATTGTTGCTTTCATTGAGAGTTCCTCTATGTCGTCACCAATAGGCTTGATGGCTTCTTCAATCGATAACGATGCCGTCCAGGGTGAGACTTTCCTCCCCGGTCAGTCCTTCGTGTTCGGCGGCTTTGCACTGTGGGCCGATTCGCTTGGCCATCTGGAGCAGATCGAAAGCTACACCCCTGGTCATCAGATCAAGTTTGGAAGCCTAAACTTCACGGCCGACATCCGCGGAGACTTGATCTTCGATGGATTCGAGCCACAGCCGAGCGTGCCGCGTTGTCACGATGGACATGATTTAGCCCTGCCGCCGGATAGTGCCCTGGAGGCCGCACACGAGTCCGCTCTGACCCATAGTTCGGAGCAGACCGCGCAGACCGAGGATAGGTGGCTGGACACCGCCTCGGTAGCTGCAACTTCTACGGCGATGGAGCCGAATACCGACCTTGTCCCTTATAAATCTCGTGACTCCGAGGCGCCGGACTCCTTGCCGGACTCCGAACCTCCTGTGCCCCTACCAATCGAATCCGATTGGGCGCCGATCATGGAGTTCACCGTCGTGGACATCTTTCAGCACTCACCCTTCGGCGATATACTAAATTCGCTAAAGCATCTCTCGTTATCAGGAGAACCCTGGCCGGACTGCGGTCAGGATGGTTGGGATGCGGACGACGAAGAAACTCAAAGCCCACCCACCACCCACTTCGTAGCCACTGTCGACGATCTAACCGACATGCTAGACTTCGACTTCAAAGACATCGACGATATGGACGACGATGCCGGAGACTACCAAGAACCAGCGCTCACCGAGCACTGGAAGGCCACCCCAACCCATGACGTATATATGGTGGATACCCCAAAAGGAAGCGACAACGAGGAACAACGGGACGCGGCAAGGGATAATTCCGTCGACAAGCAACCAAAACGGCGACGCAGGCGCCGCCCAAAGTCCCGCCTCAACAGCGCTCCTAATGACCCAGCAATAGAGCAGGGCAAACCAGTGGACGATGAATATGCAACCAAGCAACCATCCGAACAGGACGAATCGGATAACCAATCCATGCCCGGCGAAAACAACAGTCCAGACGATCTCACGCCGAACACTCCATCGGAGCACAAGAACCTTCACAAAAGACTCGTCGCCACTGCAAGAAGCCTGAAAAGGAAAAACAGAAGCTCAAAACAGCGGAAGACATACTTAGAATGAGGTGGAGCAAAGTACTCAAGACCGCGGACAAATATGGCAACGGCCACCAAACAAAGAGCTACCCGAAGCGCAAGCTGCTGCCAGAATTCGACGAGGAGGCCATAGAGCCCCCACAGTCAAAAAGTAAAAAGGCTGCCTGGCCGGATAGACGACGAGATGACAGGCCAAAAGCAATGAGTGGCGCCGCACACAAGACGACACATGATCCTCATAACTCAGATGACTCGGTCATGTCCATTTATGGACCAAAAAAGAGGGCCCCAGGAAGCAACACAACACGCCGAGCGTTCGAAGACAACGGCACACCCAAATACAGGGGTGCCGCACACCCACTATGTTTCACCGATGAGGTGCTGGATCATGAATTTCCAGCGGGGTTCAAACCCGTAAACATAGAGGCATACGATGGAACAACAGACCCTGGAGTCTGGATTGAGGATTACATCCTCCACATACACATGGCCAGAGGAGATGATCTCCATGCCATAAAATATCTACCCCTCAAGCTCAAAGGGCCAGCTCGGCATTGGCTCAAAAGCCTCCCAGAAAATACTATTGGAAGTCGGGAAGAGCTCGAGGACGCGTTTAGAGCAAATTTCCAAGGGACTTATGTCCGCCCTCCGGATGCAGACGATTTAAGTCACATAACTCAACAGCCCGGAGAGTCAGCGCGCAAATTCTGGAACATGTTCCTTACCAAAAAGAACCAAATAGTCGACTGTCCGGACGCCGAAGCCTTAGCAGCTTTCAAACATAACGTCTGAGACGAATGGCTTGCCAGACACCTCGGCCAAGAAAAGCCGAGAACAATGGCCGCGCTAACAAGCTTCATGACCCGCTTTTGCGCGGGGGAAGACAGCTGGCTAGCAAGATGCAGCACCAGCGACCCGAGTACATCCGAGATCAGAGATGGAAGCGGAAAATCACGACGTAGAAAGGATCAGCGCCGAAATAAAGAAAAAAGCCCAAAAAACACGGCAATCAACGACGGATTCAAAAGCTCTCGGCCGAACAACAAATCATTGCCTCTTAAGGACAACAATGACGAGCTATCGAACTTAAACAAAATTCTGGATCGGATATGTCAAATCCACAGTACCTCCGGAAGGCCTGCAAACCACACCCACCAAGATTGTTGGGTCTTGAAACAGTCCGGCCGACTCAACGACGAACACAAGGGGCTCGACGCGCCAAGTAAGGACGACGACGAACCCCACCAGCAGAGCACCGGAAAACAAAAGACTTTTCCACAAGAAGTCAAAATAGTAAACTCACTTCATGTGATAATACGGAAAAATAATGCAGCACCCGCCAAAGTAGGTGTCGCACGGTCCACCCCAGCGGAACCTTGAGATTGGATGTCAAAACCAATCACTTTCGACCACCTGGACTATTCTAGGAGTATTCGGAACGCAGGATGGACTGCTCTGATATTGGATCCTATAATCGACAGACTACAATTTACACAAGTCCTGATGGACGGAGGCAGCGATTTAAACCTGCTATATCCGGACACAATCCGCAAGTTGGGGATAGACCTTACTAAAATTCAACATACCCGCACTACCTTCAAAGGAGTGACGCCAGGCCCTTACGCCAAGTGCACCGGCTCCTTACTACTAGAAGTTGTGTTCGGGTCACCCGACAACTTCCGACGCGAAAAGCTAATATTTCATATCGCCCCATTCAAAAGTAGCCATCAAGCTCTATTGGGACGTGAAGCTTTTGTCTGCTTTAACGCAGTACCACACTACGCGTCTCTTACACTTAAAATGCCCGGTCCACGCGGCATCATCTCATTAAAAGGGTCATTCAAGAACCCGGGCACGGCTAGACGAGTCCGGCATAAATAAGCTAGGGGCTCCCTAGCCGCACACCCCTTTATAAGGGGCTATGCGTACAGGCAATAATGAGCTAATATAAGCTCAGCCTTATTCAATCATTCATATTTCAATTTTAATACATTTTTTGCACGATTTCCTCTCAAGCTAAGTTCCTATCTTTTTAGAGATGAACAACGTGTACGCCCGTCCAGCATACGGCACAACGGAGACACAGACGCAGACGTGCAGCAGGGACCCGTCGCAAGGATTCTTTTCAGATTAAGTCCCTGTGTAAACCTTTCTTACTGTCTTTTGTTGATCACATCCCACGGTTCTTCACCATAACCAAAGAGGAGACTGGCGTTTTGGCATCGGCCGCGCCAGAAGTTCTTACCTGTACCTGGACACTAGGGGCTTAGGGCATTGTTCCGCCCGTTATTATAAAGACCGAACACCTTAGGGAGTGTTCGGTGTCTCGAGTTAGGCCTTATATGCATCAGCTCTGAGCCATGTCTTTGGTCAAATGTTGGGTTTGTCCGGCTCCTGTGTTTTTCTGCCTTACGTTCCGTATCATCAGCTAACGCGGCACCAGGAGAACTACTGCGATTGTGCCCCGGTTCGGCTGGGCGAGCACCTCAGTAGAGAAAGCCAAAAACTGACTATCATGACATAGCGAGAGACTGGTCAACCACTCGATCGACTACCAGAATGTTTAGAATTCCTCCGCTTTGACGATGGACCGTTTCCTGGTCAGGCACATACGCGCCCCGAATTCGGAGAGCGCGGTGCCCCTAGGGGCTATGTCGTAGCCCCACCCTCGAACTCCTATGGCTAAGTGAAAGTGATAAAGCATTATAGTCCGGTTGCCTCGTTTGCTACGCTACCACCTCCTTCACAGGGCCGAGACGTCGGATTAAGTGTGAAAATGCACTATTTTTGCGAACACGCCCGCACCTTGTGCGTGGGGGCTGAAGCCGAAGACTGCCATCTTTCAGGTTATACACACGTATACATAAACGGCTGCACAGGAGATATTTTAATACTTGAACGCACAAGTACCACAAAGCGCTTACATCATAAACATCATTTTACAAACCAAAACGTTCATTTGAACGTGGCATTTTTTGAGCACTGCGACTCTATTACACGAGCACCACGCAGAACTTCACCAAAATAGTGCTCGGCGGGTAACCGGCTCTCATCCGAACCCTAGGTCGCAACAGCGGTGGCATCCATCTCTGTCCAATGTGTCTTCACACGGGCGAGGGCCATCCGCGCACCCTCTATGCAGGCCAACCGCTTCATCGCCTTGATATGCGGCACCGCCCGAAGAAATTGCTGCAATAAGCCAAATAACTCTTCGGCTTTGGCCTATCCGGCCAGACATGAGTCACGATATCCGTCATGGCAAGTCCGGACAATCTGTTAAGCTCAGCCCACTCGGCCAACCGATCGGTCAGCGGAAGTGAACGCTCCAGACTATGGAATTGAGACCAAAACAGCTCTTCCGTCTTGTGATCCTTCTGACTTCGGAAGTGCACTCTCCGCCGCACTCTCCGCTAAGTCCATATAAGGATCCTCTGGACCCCACAGCTGGCCAAGCTGAGCATACTTTGGATCTGTAAACCTTCGGCGCAGCAGAAAGGGCTTGCCAGCCACAATATCTCCAGCCTGGCGCAGCTCCTCCTTTATAGCCCGCATTGCAGAACGGGCATCCTTGGCTTCGGCGGTGGCCTTCCCCAGGTCTTCTCGCTCCGCTAGGCGCTCCTTTTCAAGAACCTCATTGCGGTCGGTAGCATCTTTTAACTTCACGGCCAGTTCGGCCATCTCCTCCCTGCTTCGGCAGTGGGCAGCTGTCGGTGTCAAAACCGGCGGATCTCGGGTAGGGGGTCCTGAACTGTGCGTCTAGGCGGATGGTAACAAGAGACGAGGGACACGATGTTTTACCCAGGTTCGGGCCCTCTCGATGGAGGTAAAACCCTACGTCCTGCTTGATTAATATTGATGATAGGGCTAGTACAAGAGTGGATCTACCACGAGATCAAGGAGGCTAAACCCTAAAGCTAGCCTATGGTATGATTGTTGTAATGTATGTTGTGTCCTACGGACTAAAGCCCTCCAGTTTATATAGACACCGGAGAAGGCTAGGGTTACACAGAGTCGGTTACAATGGTAGGAGATCTACATATCCGTATCGCCAATCTTGCCTTCCACGCCAAGGAAAGTCCCATCCGGACACGGGACGGAGTCTTCAATCTTGTATCTTCGTAGTCTTGGAGTCCGGCGGACGATGATAGTCCGGCTGTCCAGACACCCCCTAGTCCAGGACTCCCTCAGTAGCCCCTGAACCAGGCTTCAATGACGATAAGTCCGGCACGCATAATGTTCGGCATTGCAAGGCGGGTTCCTCCCTTGAATAATCCAGAGAAGATCATGAACACCAGGATAGTGTCCGGCTCTGCAAAATAAATTCCACATTCCACCGTAGAGAGAATAAAATGTACACCGGTCCAATCTGCTGACGTTTTATGCGGCATGACATCACACCGCTACCAAGCCTTTATTTGAATCGTTTTTTATTATACCACCTCAGCACGTTTAGCGAAGCGGTTTCCTTGGCATGTCTTGTCGAAGCAGAGATCGTGCTCCCCTTATTCCGGGATTCTCATCAATACGAGCGTGGTTAACCCAACCGTGCCCGTCGCCATGCCTCCTCTATCGAAGGCGAATCCCGAACTGTCACGGAGACGGCTCTTGGTATTTTTTCCCCTTTATAAGAGGACCAAGGCTCGTTTCTTTTCTTCAATCTCGCATCGAATCTCCTCCTTGCTCCCAGCTCCAAAACCCAGAGCCCCAGATTCGAGCGCTTCGGATTTTCAACCATGTCCGGCTCCGACCTCCAGGGTCGGTGGATGCCCTCCTCCGTGACGGAGGAGGACGTGTTAAAGCTGCGTGAGGCCAAGTACCTGTCCTACGAGATTTCGCACAGGTTGCCTGCCCAAGGGCAGGCCGTGCCCGCTCCCAAGCCCGGTGAGTACGTTGTCTTCGTATCCCACCTCCGTCGGGGTTTAGGCTTCCCGACGGACCCCTTCGTAAGAGGGCTCATGTTCTACTACGGGCTGGATTTTCACGACTTGGCTCCGGAGTCCATCCTCCATATCTCCGCATTCATTATCGTCTGCGAAGCCTTCCTCCGCGTCACTCCCCACTTCGGCCTGTGGCTGAAGACCTTTAATGTGGAGCCGAAGATGATCAGGGGGCGTCAAGCGGAGTGCGGCGGGGTGGCCATAAGCAGAAGGGCCGATGCCCCGTGGCCCGAGGGCTCCTTCCAAGAGGAGCTCGGCTTGTGGCAGAAGGAGTGGTTTTATATCACCGCTCCGAAGGGCAGCAAGCAAAAGCCGCCACCTTCATTCCGCCCGGGACCTCCACGCCGACTGATGTCGTGGGTCAACCAAGGGCTCAATTGGGGGCCGTCCGAAGACGTGCCTTCATTGCAGGGCCGGATTCGAGACCTCCAGGCGAGGGAGATCAATCTGGTTGTGGTGATGCAGGTTATGCTAATCAGGCGTCTTCTGCCCTACAAACGCCGTCCTCTCCGGTTATGGGAGTTCAATCCGGAGGGACCACGAATTCTCCAACACTTCATGGGTACAACGCCCGTGGAGATGTATAAGTTGTTCTTCGGACTGCAGGTGGCGTGTCCGGAATTGACCGAGGACGCAGGCTTAAGCTGCAATCACCCGGATACTCAGGTTAGTAGCTTAGAGTCCGGACATTCTGTTCATTTGCTTTTCTAGAATTCGCCTCCTGACCCATTACTCTTCATCAGGAGTGGGTAGCGCGATCGAGGCTGATAAGGTGTCCGACCCCCCTCCCAGAGACCGCACTGGAGCCCGTGCTGGTCAGAATGTTGGAGGTCGCGCCCGTAGAAGGGAGCGATGGGGAAAATAGAAGAGCTATCATTTCGCCCAAAGGGGCGTCTGAAGAGGGGGGGATCAAAAGCCCCTCCTTCCAGGGGGAGAAGAGGACCACCTCCAAAGATCCGGAGGCCAAAGCCCCTAAACGGGGGAAGAAATCTTCACCGGGGGGTCCTGTGTCCGGGGAGAACCCGGGCGTACAATTGTCTCTAAAGGATCAGCCCTCCAGCGAGTCGTGAGTAGAGAAGGGGGAGTTTATTAATAAGAAAATACCTCCATTTGTGCTTCTGTGGATAACCGAAGTTTTGCTTTACAGTTCGGATTTGCGGACTTCTCAGATGAGTTCGTCTTCGGGGGATCTTCGTCCGGAGATGATGGAGAGCGAAACGCCTCCGACTGCTGCGTCACCGGACAGGGCAGACGAGCCTGAAGTATCATCACGGAGGGTGTCCCCGAGTCCGGAGGGGTCGGAGAGTTCGGTGCCCACTAGTATCCGGCCGGGAGAGCTGAAGAATCTGCTTGAAAGGGCGTCCATCTCAGAAGATCACCGTGCTTTGATGCGTATGGTGATTGGAAGGATTTCGTCCGCCGAGAGCGGATTGCAAAATGCCGCCAGGAGTTTGCTGGCGGGATTTGAGGTACACAAGAATGACGCACCTTTTTGACAGTTTTGCACATAAAAGTGCGCCCTGTATAGATAGTAGCCCCTGAGACTCGGTAGGTTGTCGAAAGCGATAGCGTGCCGAGGATCAAAATCTCAAGTAATGAATGTCGTCGTTCCTATGTAGGTGGCGGATAGTCCGAGGGCTAGACGGACTAGTGGAGTTGCCGAGTTAATGCGGCAACTTGACGTGGCGGATGCGGACATCGCGCTTGTCAACCGGCGACTTGACGAGTCGCAAGGTAAATGAATTCTCCACAGTCACTTATTTAAGGGGGTCAAAGCCCGCCTCCGATAATGTATATGCTGTGATACAGACGGTGCTGCTGCTGTGGAGAGCCTTCGGGCCGAACTTGCTCAAGCTAAGGAGCAAGCCCGAAGGAGTGATGCGGCTGCCTCGAGGGCGACCGAGGAGTTGAAAGCCGAAAAGGCTGCACACTGCCTAAGCAGGGAAAAGAAGGCCGAATTGGCCGTGAAATTAAAAGATACTGCCGACCGCAATGAGGCTCTTGAAAAGGAGCGCTTATCGGAGCGGGAAGACCTGGGGAAGGCCACCGCCGAGGCCAAGGATGCCCGTTCTGCAATGCGGGCTATGAAGGAGGAACTACGCCAGGCCAGAGATATTGTGGCTGGCAAGCCTTTTTTGTTGCGTCGCCGGTTTACGGATCAAAAGTATGCTCAACTCGGCCAGCTGTGGGGTCCGGAAGATCCATATATGGACTTAGCGGCAAGTGCGGCTGATGCCGTTGAGCACTTCCAGAGCCATCAGGATCACAAGACAGAAGAGCTATTTTGGTCTCAATTCCATAGTCCGGATCGTTTACTTCCGTTGACCGATCGGTTGGCCGAATGGGCTGAGCTAAATAGATTGTCCGGACTTGCCATGACTGATATCGTGGCTCATGTCTGGCCAGAGAGGCCCAAGGCGACGAGCTATTTCAGCTTATTGCAGCAATTTCTTGGAGCGGTGCCGCACATCAAGGAGATGAAGCGGTCGGCCTGCATAGAAGGCGCGCGGATGGCCCTTGCCCGTGTGAAGACACATTGGACAGAGATGGATGCCACCGCTATTGCCGCCCAGGGTTCGGATGAAAGCCGGTTACCCGCCGAGCACTATTTTGGGGAAGTTATGCGTGGCGCTCGTGTAATAGAGTCGCAGTGCTCAAACAATGTTACGTTCAAATGAACGTTTTTATCTTGTAAGACAATGATTATAATGTAACCACTTTTTATACATGTGTGTCCCAAGTATTAAAATATCTCCTATGCGGCCGTTTATGTATACATTTGTATAACCTGAAAGATTGCAGTCTTCGGCTTCAGCCCCCACGCACAAGGTGCGGGGGTGTTCGCAAAAATAGCGCGTTTTCACACTTAATCCGACATCTTGGTCCTGTTAAGCAGGTGGTAGCGTAGCAAATGAGGCAATCCGGACTATGATGCTTTATCACTTTCACTTAGCCAGTGGAGTTCGAGGGTGGGGCTACGATATAGCCCCTTGGGGCACCGCGCTTTTCCGAATTCGGGGCGGGTGTGTGCCTGACCGGGAAACGGTCCTTCGTCAAAGCGGGGAATTCTAAACATTCCAGTAGTCGATCGAGTGGTTGACCAGTCTCTCGCTATATCATGACAGTCAGTTTTCGGCTTTCTCTACTGAGGTGCTCGCCTAGCCGAACTGGGGCACAATCGCAGTAGTTCTCCTGGTGCCGTGTTAGCCGATGATACGGAACGTAAGGCAGCAAAACACAGGAGCCGGGCAAACCCAACATTTGACCAAAGACATGATTCGGAGCTGATGCATATAATGCCTAACTCGAGACGCCGAACACTCCCTAAGGTGTTCGGTCTTTATAATAATGGGCAGAACAATGCCCTAAGCCCCTAGTGTCCAGGTACCGGCATGGTCCTCTGATGCGGCCAATGCCAAAACGTCAGGCTCCGCTTTGGTTATAAGAAGAAACCAGGGGAGAATAACAACAAGAGACAGTAAAAAAGGTTTATGCAGGGTCTTAATCTGAAAAGAATCCTCGCGACGGGTCCCTACTGCACGTCTGCGCCTGTGTCTCCATTGCGCCGTTATCCTGGACGGGCGTGCACGTTGTTCATCTGTAAAAAGAGAGGAACTTAGTTTGAAAAGAACTCGTGCGAAAAAAGTATATGTGGAAGAAGAAATATAAATAAGTAGATCGGGGTCTGTATGAACTCGCTGTTGTTTGTGCGCGCAGCCCCTTGTAAAGGGATGTGCGGCTAGGGAGCCCCTAGCTTACTTATGCCGGACTCGTCTAACCGTGTCCAGGGTCTTTAAGTGCCCCTCGCACTGAAATGATGCCACGTCGGCCGGGCATCTTGAGTGTAAGAGACGCGTAATGTGGTATGGCGTTGAAACGGACAAAAGCCTCTCGTCCCAAGAGTGCTTGATATCCACTTTTAACTGGGACAATATGAAAGATTAGTTTTTCGCGTCGAAAGTTGTTCGGTGATCCGAACACAACTTCTAGTAATAAGGAGCCTGTGCACTTGGCGTAAGGGCCCGACGTCACTCCTTTGAAGGAAGTGCAGCTGTGTCGAATTTTAGTAGGGTCTATCCCCAACTTGCGGATTGTGTTTGGATACAGCAGGTTTAAGTCGCTGCCTCCGTCCATCAGGACTTGTTTAAATTGTAGTCCGTCGATTATGGGATCCAATATCAGGGCAGTCCATCCTGCATTTCGAACGCTTCTGGAATAATCCAGGTGGTCGAAAGTGATTGGTTTTGATGTCCAATCTCTATGTTCCGCTGGGTTGGACCGTGCGAGTCCCATTTTAACGGGAGGCGCACTGTTTTTCCGTATTGTCACATGAAGTGAATTTGTGGGAAATTCTTTTGTTTTCCGGTGCTCTGCTGGTGGGGTTTGTCATCTTCGCTTGACGCGTCGAGCCCCTTGTGTTCGGCGTTTAGTCGGCCGGACTGTTTGAAAACCCAACAATCTCGATGGGTGTGGTTTGCAGGCCGTCCGGGGGTACTGTGGATTTGACATATCCGACCCAAAATCTTGTTTAAGTTGGATAGCTCATCGCTGTCATCCTTAAAAGGCGGTGTTTTGTTGTTTGGCCGCGAGCTTTTGAATCCAGCGTTGACTGCCGTGCTCTTTGGGCCTTTCTCTTTATTCCGACGCTGCTCTTTTTTGCGTCGTGATTTTCCGTTTCCATCTCTGATCTCGGATGTACTTGGGTCGCTGGTGCTGCGTCTTGCTAGCCAACTATCCTCTCCCGCACAGAAGCGGGTCATGAGGCTTGTTTGCGCGGACATTGTCCTCGGCTTTTCTTGTCTGAGGTGTCTAGCGAGCCATTCGTCTCGGACATTGTGTTTAAAAGCTGCTAAGGCTTCGGCGTCCGGACAATCGACTATTTGGTTCTTTTTGGTGAGGAACCTGTTCCAGAATTTGCGCACTGACTCTCCGGGCTGTTGAGTTATATGACTTAGATCATCTGCATCCGGAGGGCGGACATAAGTCCCTTGAAAATTTGCTCTAAACGCGTCCTCGAGCTCTTCCCAACTTCCAACAGTGTTTTCTGGGAGGCTTTTAAGCCAATGACGGGCTGGCCCTTTGAGCTTGAGGGGTAGGTATTTTATGGCGTGGAGATTGTCTCCTCTAGCCATGTGTATGTGTAGTATATAATCTTCTATCCAGACTCCAGGGTCTGTTGTTCTGTCGTATGCCTCTATGTTCATAGGTTTAAATCCTGCTGGGAACTTATGATCCAGCACCTCGTTGGTGAAACATAGTTGGTGTGCGGCGCCCCTGTATTTGGGTGCATCGCTGTCTTCGGACACTTGTCGTGTTGCATTGTTTCCTGGGGCCCTCTTCTTTGGCCCGTAAATGGACCTAGCGAGGCCATCTGTCTTTCCAGGGTCGTTAGTCCGCTTATATGCGGCGCCGCTTTCAGATTTTGGCCTATCATCTGGCCGTCTATCCGACCAGGCGGCCTTTTTGTTTTTTGACTGTGGGGGCTCTATGGCCTCCTCATCAAATTCTGGCAGTAGCTTGCGCTTTGGGTAGCTCTTTGATTGATGGCCATTGCCGTATTTGTCTGCGGCTTTGAGCACTTTGCTCCACCTCATTCTGAGTGTGTCTTCCGCTGTTTTGAGCTTCCGTTTTTCCTTTTTCAAACTTCTTGTGGTGGCAACGAGTCTTTTCCGAAGGTTTTTATTCTCCGGCGGTGTGTCCGGTGTGAGGTCGCCTGGACTGTTGTTTTCGCCGGGCCTGGATTGATTATCCGACTCGTCTTGTTCGGACGGTTGCTTGTCTGCGTGTTCGTCGTCCGCTGGTTTGCCCTGCTGTATTGCTAGGTCGTTAGGAGCGCTGTTGTTGTCGAGGCGGGACTTAGTGCGGCGTCTGCGTCGCCGTTTTGGTTGTTTGTCGGCGGGATTATCTTCTGCCGCGCCCCGTTGGTCCTCATTATCGCTTCCTTTTGGGGTGTCCACCATGTATACGTCGTATGACGAGGTGGTCTTCCCTTTCCTTTTAGGCACTGTTTTCTGTTCATCTCTGACATCGTCGTCCATACCGCCGATGTCTTCGGAGTCATAGTTTAGCATGTCGGTAAGATCGTCAGTGGCTACAAAGTGGGTGGTGGGTGGGCTCTGAATTTCTTCACCGTCCGTATCCCCACCATCCTGGCCATAATCCGGCCAGGACTCTCCGGATAGCAAGAGATGCTTTAGCGAATTTAGGATGTCGCCAAAGGGTGAGTGTTGGAAATTGTCCGCGGCGGCGAATTCCATAATCGGCGCCCAATCGGATTCGGTTGGTAGGGGCGCAGGAGGTCCGGAGTCCGGCAAGGAGTCCGGCACCTCGGAGTCACGAGTCTCGCGAGGGACAAGGTTAGTGTTCGGCTCCATCACCGTGGAAGTTGAAGCCCCCGAGGCGGTGTCCAACCACCGGTCCTCGATCTGGGCGGTCGGCTCCGGTCTAAGGGCCGGAGCGGATTCTTGTGCGGCCACCAAGGCACTGTTCGGTGACAGAGCTAGATCATGCCTATCGTAACAGTGCGGCGCGCTCGGCTGTGGCTCGAGCCCGTCGAAGATCAAGTCCCCACAGATGTCGGCCGCGAAGTTTAGGCTTCCGAATCTGACCTGACGGCCAGGGGCGTAGCTTTCGATCTGCTCCAGATGGCCAAGCGAATTAGCCCGCAGTGCGAAGCCGCCGAATACAAAGATCTGTCCGGGGAGAAAAGTCTCACCCTGGACAGCGCTGTTGGTCGAAGATGCCATCGAGCCTATCGGTGATGACACAGAGGAACTCTCAATGAAAGCACCAATGTTGGTGTCAAAACCGGCAGATCTCGGGTAGGGGGTCCCGAACTGTGCGTCTAGGCGGATGGTAACAGGAGACGAGGGACACGATGTTTTACCCAGGTTCGGGCCCTCTCGATGGAGGTAAAACCCTACGTCCTGCTTGATTAATATTGATGATAGGGGTAGTACAAGAGTGGATCTACCACGAGATCAAGGAGGCTAAACCCTAAAGCTAGCCTATGGTATGATTGTTGTAATGTATGTTGTGTCCTACGGACTAAAGCCCTCCGATTTATATAGACACCGGAGAAGGCTAGGGTTACACAGAGTCGGTTACAATGGTAGGAGATCTACATATCCGTATCGCCAAGCTTGCCTTCCACGCCAAGGAAAGTCCCATCCGGACACGTGACGGAGTCTTCAATCTTGTATCTTCGTAGTCTTGGAGTCCGGCGGACGATGATAGTCCGGCTATCCGGACACCCCCTAGTCCAGGAATCCCTGCTTCGGCCAGTTCGGCCATCTCCTCCCTGCTTCGGCAGTGGGCAGCCCTTTTGGCTTCTAGTTCTTCGGCCACCCTTGAGGCAGCCGCATCACTCTTTCGGGCTTGCTCCTTGGCTTGAGCAAGTTCTGCCCGAAGGCTCTCCACAGCAGCGACACCATCTGCATCAAGCACACATATTGTAAGGAGTGGGCTTTGGCTCCCTTACTAGGTGACTGCGGAGAAGAAACCTACCTTGCGACTCATCAAGTCGCCTGTTGACTAGCGCGTTGTCTTCATCCGCAACATCGAGTTACCGCTTTAGTTCGGCAACTCCATCAGTCCGGCTAGCCACCGAACTATCCGCCACCTGCTTGGAAAGACGAAATTCAATACCTGGGATTTTGATCCTCGGCACGCTGTCGTTCTCGACACCCTACCGAGTCTCAGGGGCTACTATCTATACAGGGCGCACTTTATGTGTAAAACAGTCAAAGGGTATGTCATTTTTACGTACCTCAAACCCCGCCAGCAAACTCCTGACGGCTTCACGCAATCCGCCTTCGACGGATGCAATTCTTTTAATCACCGTACTCATCAGTGTACGGTGACCTTCTGAGATGGACGACCTCTCAAGGAGATCCTTCAACTCCCCAGGCCGCACACCAGTTGGCGCCGAACTATCTGGCCCTGCCGGACTCGGGGATACCCTCCGTGATGACACTTCAGGCTCGTCCACCCCATCCGACGGCGTGGCAGATGGAGGTGTCTCGCTCTCCATCATCTTCGAACGGAGTTCCCCCGAAGACGAGCTCATCTGAGAAGGACGGAGATCCGAACTACAAGGTAAAAGCTTAAGTTATCCTCAGAAGCACAAATAGGGATGTCCCTTATTACAAAACTCCCTTCTTTCTACTTACGGCTCGCTAGAGGGCTGATTCTTTAGGGGAGATTGTGCGGCCGGAGCCTCTCCGGACACAGGACCCTCTGGTGAAGATCTCTTCCCCCGCTTCGGGGCTTTGGCCTCCGGGTTTTCAGAGGCGATCCTCTTCTCCCCCTGGAAGGAGGGATTCTCGATCCCCCCTTCCTCAAAGTCCTCCTTGGTTGAGGCGGTAGCTCCCCTGTTTTCCCCTTCGCCTTCCTCTGAAGGCGCAACCTCCAGCATCCTTACCAACACGGGATCCGACGCGGTCTCTGGGAGGGAGCCGGACACCGTATCAGTTTTGCTTACGCTATCCACTCCTGTTTAAAGGGCAGTTGGTCAAAAGTCGAATCATACAAAGGCAAACAAACGGTATGTCCGGACACGGAGCTACTTACTTGGCTATTCGGACGATTGCAGCTTAGGCCGGCGTCCTCGGTCAATTCCGGACACACCTCTTGTGATTCGAAGAACAATTTGTACATCTCCATGGGCGTCGTGCCCATGAAGTGTTGGAGAATCCGTGGTCCCTCCGGATTAAATTCCCACAGCCGGAGAGGACGACATTTGCAGGGCAGGAGACGCCTAATCAGCATAACCTGCATCACCACGACCAGATCGATCTCCCTCGCTTGGAGGTCTCGAATCCGTCCCTGCAATAGGGGCACGTCCTTTGACGGCCCCCAGTTGAGCCCTTGGTTGACCCATGACATCAATCATCGTGGGGGTCCCGAGCGGAATACGGGCGGCGGCTTCTGCCTGCTACCCCTGGGAGCGTAATATAAAACCACTCCTGTTGCCACAAGCCAAGCTCCTCTTGGAAGGAGCCATCGGGCCACGGGGCATCGGCCCTCCTGCTTACGGCCACCCCACCGCACTCTGCTTGACGCCCCTCGATCATCTTCGGCATCATATCGAAGGTCTTCAGCCACAAGCCGAAGTCAGGGGTAACACGGAGGAAGGCTTCACAGACGATGATGAATGAAGAAATATGGAGGATGGACTCTGGAGACAAGTCATGGAATTCCAATCCATAGTAAAACATGAGCCCTCTCACAAAAGGATCTATCGGGAAGCCTAAACCCCGATGGAGGTGGGATACAAAAACGACATACTCGCCGGGCTCAGGGGTGGGGATGACTTGCCCTTCGGCGGGCAACCTGTGCGAAATCTCGTAAGTCAGGTACTTGGCCTCTTGCAGCTTTAGCACGTCCTCCTCCGTGATGGAGGAGGGCATCCACCGGCCCTGTAGGTCGGAGCCGGACATTGTTGGAGATCCGAAGCGCTCGAATCTGGGGCTCTGGGTGTTGGAACTTGGGGCAAGGAGAAGATTCGATGGAGGATTGAAGAAAAGAAACGAGCCTTGGTCCTATTATAAAGAAGGATAATACCAAGAGCCGCCTCCGTGACCGTTTGGAACCCGCCGTCGATGGAGGAGGCGTGGCGACGGGCGCGGTTGGGTTACCCACGTCCGTATTGATGGGAATCCCGGAATAAGGGGAACACGATCTCTGCTTCGACAAGATGTGCCAAGAAACCGCTTCGCTAAACGCGCTAAGGTGGTATAATAAAAAAGATTCAAGTAAAGGCTTGGTAGTGGCGTGACGTCATGCCACAAAAAATGTTAGCAAATTGAACTTGTGTATATATTATTCTCTCTACGGTGGAATGTGGAAATTATTTTGCAGAGCCGGACACTGTCCTGGTGTTCACAATCTTCTACGAATTATTCGGAGGAGGAACCCGCCTTGCAATGCCGAACAATATGCGCGCCGGACTCATCGTCATTGAAGCCTGGTTCAGGGGCTACTGAGGGAGTCCTGGACTAGGGGGTGTCCGGACAGCCGGACTATCATCGTCAGCCGGACTCCAAGACTATGAAGATACAAGATTGAAGACTTCGTCCCGTGTCCGGATGGGACTTTCCTTGGCGTGGAAGGCAAGCTTGGCGATATGGATATGTAGATCTCCTACCATTGTAACCGACTCTGTGTAACCCTAGCCCTCTCCGGTGTCTATATAAACCAGCGGGTTTTAGTCCGTAGGACAACACAACCATTACAACAATCATACCATAGGCTAGCTTCTAGGGTTTAGCCTCCTTGATCTCGTGGTAGATCCACTCTTGTACTACCCATATCATCAATATCAATCAAGCAAGAGTAGGGTTTTACCTCCATCGAGAGGGCCCGAACCTGGGTAAAAACATCGTGTCCCTTGTCTCCTGTTACCATCCGCCTAGACGCACAGTTCGGGACCCCCTACCCGAGATCCGCCGGTTTTGACACCGACAGACGCCTTCTTCGGGGTTCCGGATAGATATCCGGTCCCGGCGATGCACCATATTTCGGCTCTGCCCAATTGATATATCGACCCCTCGTGAGAATGGGGTACGAGGCAAAACAATCTCTTCCACAGCGCGAAATGGGGCTCGATGCCCAAGAACAGCTCGCAAAGAGCTACAAAACCCGCAATGTGCAAAATGGAGGCAGGTGTAAGGTGATGAAGTTGGAGTCCGAGTTGGAGTCCGTAGAACTCCAAAAGCCCCCGGAGAAACAGATGTATGGGAAATCCGAGCCCCCTTATTAGATAAGGGACGAAGCACACCCGCTCTCCTTTGGAGGGATTGGGGGTGTTCTCCGCCTGCTTTCCACCTTTGTAGGTGGCCAGTCCGGCTCGAACCGGGACCATGAAGGCCGGAGGGAGGTATCCCTCCGCTTGGAGCATCACCAGCTCGCTGTGCGGAACTGAACATCTCCTCCAATCTCCTGGCTGAGGGCTGGGAGCGCGAGAGGAGGAGCCGCGTCGACTGTCCATGATGGAGTGGATTTTTGTCGGAGGCGCTCCGATGAGTACTCGCGGAGGGAGGATGGTGTGATTTGGATCTAGATCCTTGCCTCTCTTATAGGCAGCTTATTCGTGCAGCTTTGGGGTAAAACGTAAAAATACCCTGGCTTTTCGCATTCATGCGACACATGGAAGAGGGCCATTATTGGACGTGGAAGCCGAGGAGCGCAACATTTATAAGGAAGCCGGACACTATTCGGCAAGCACATGGAATTTGGAGGAGAACCCGCCTTGCAACGCCGAAGACAATATACGCGCCAGACTCGTCGTCATTGAAGCCTGGTTCGGCGGCTACTGAGGGAGTCCCAGACTAGGGGGTGTCCGGATAGCCGAACTATCATCATCGGCCTGACTCCAAGACTATGAAGATACAAGATTGAAGACTTCGTCCCGTGTCCGGATGGGACTTTCCTTGGCGTGGAAGGCAAGCTTGGCGATACGGATATGTAGATCTCCTACCATTGTAACCGACTCTGTGTAACCCTAGCCCTCTCCGGTGTCTATATAAACCGGAGAGTTTTAGTCCATAGGACAGAACAACAATCATACCATAGGCTAGCTTCTAGGGTTTAGCCTCCTTGATCTCGTGGTAGATCCACTCTTGTACTACCCATATCATCAATATCAATCAAGCAGGAGTAGGGTTTTACCTCCATCGAGAGGGCCTGAACCTGGGTAAAAACATCGTGTCCCTTGTCTCCTGTTACCATCCGCCTAGACGCACAGTTCGGGACCCCCTACCCGAGATCCGCCGGTTTTGACACCGACAAGTACCTCTTTCTGCTGGCAGTGCTGTGTCCTCCTTCCATTTTTCCGACGATCTTCTTGTTGTTCGCCGGAAACCAGAAGTTGTGGAGGACGGTGCAGCCTTGCACGAACCCATGGCCAAGTTGTTGAGTGTGGTGCGGTGGCCGTCTGTCGGCAGCGGGGAAGTAGATCTGAAGCGGTGAACGATGGCGTAGCGGGAACAGCTCCGGTGCGGTGGACGGTTGCGACAGTGGAGCCGCAGTAGTGAGGCGTGGGACGTCATGGTCAGAGTGGTTCTGGTACGGCGCACATCTGCATCGGCGTCGTGGAGGCAGCTCTGCCTCGGCTTTAGCTGCTAAGTCCTTGAGGGTGTTGCGGTTGCGGTTGCGTTGGACGACGACTTCGGGGTACCGGCTCCGGCGTGATGGAGGAGGGCGGCGGTGGATTGGCCGCTATGGGGTGGAGGACAGAGGAGGCTGGGGTTTCGTGGCTGGTGGAGAGGGCGTTTTCGCGCCCATGGAGTATGAATGGGAAACAGAGGGAGGTGGGGAACTAAGGGGGAACAATGTTTCGGTTTGAGACGTGCTTGTTTGAAATTTGGGGAAAGTAACAAACTTTGCCCCCATCTAAAATTTTGAACATATTGCGGGTTGGGGGCAGGACAGTCATGGCAGGTGTCCCAAATGTGGGCGGGATAGATTTCAGCCGAGCGCATGGGTGTTTAGGCGCCCACGGCGTATGAATGCTTCTCAGAGGCGGTTGAGACTAGCGTCTTGGTGAAGTTACAAACCTACCCCGGTTTAGATGTTTGGACATCGGGGCGATAGGCTACACGGGCTAGAGTCAGGACAGTAATTGCCTACCACCAAACATTAGTCTCGCGCGGTTTCGGGTGACCATAGGCCTATTTGGCGCTTCATTCAATATTTGGGAGCAGAAGCATTAACGTTTTCGGTTCTCTTGAATTGAACTTTCAGGATTTTTCAAACTTCACAAATCTTTACTCTTCAAAATTCTAAAGCTACGATTATTTTAGAATGGAGGGGGTACATTTGAATATACATTGTACACGAGTATATATTAAAAAATATGCAACTTACAACAAAGATTGCAAAAAATAAAAATAGTCCAGATATAATCTCCTTGGTTGCAAAAAATAAAAAGTTAGATATGCGCATGAATATATATAGCATGTTTAAACTCACAACAAAGATTGATGCCCCCTTTTACATCTGATTTACAAATGCCATTATCTCGGGTTCAAATAGATGAATGCACTTCCTATGAATTTGAATCTTCGAAACCCCCTTTATGTTGAATTCGACATGTATTCTATTTCGTAGCTAGCAATTTGGACTGTATCCATGCAAGTGACAAATGTATAAAGTGCTTCACACTAACAACATAGAGTGCACTAATTAATGTTTATATACGAATTGCAAACACATCCATTGCCTATATTTCAAACCGCTCTCACTCTATGGATCAATGATATGAAATAAACACATGCACATGCTAGAATTCAATAGAGTATGGGTGTCTGATAGACCGACTTTCGTCCATACGCAATTTGCAAAATTCATGATCTCATCCAAAAATAATAACGCCATATATATTTTAATTTAATGCGTAGAACCGCCTTTTACACGTAGATGCACTATGCCTCGCCCCGTTCTCACAAACACGTTATATATCTCTCTATCTAACGCATAAGTGCACACACTTTATATGCATCGGCATTTCTCTTTCACACATTCTCACAATCTCTCTCAGGGTGTCGAGGTGTCTCACGCACATGCTCTCTCTATTTCTCTCTCTCTCTCTCTTTCTGACTACTATGTACCACTCTTTTCACTAATCTCAGTTGGAAAACACTATTTCTCTCGCATGCATGTATACACACGCACGGTCTCTACTAGCCCTCTATACGCACATATATGTGCCTACGTGTCTCCCGCATGCACATTATCTTTAGGCCTCTCTCGC
>NC_041381.1:538817292-538818721 GCF_002162155.2 Triticum dicoccoides | reverse complement strand
ACACACCTCTCTCTTAGTAGTTGGCAGATATGATTTCATCATATCATTCGGTAGGATATCCCTGGCTGTTAGGCTGGATGGTAATACGAGGCAAAGTTTTACCCTAGTTCGGATCGGACCCTTGCAGTTGAAGAAAGAGCCTACTCCTGGTACTGTATATTAGTGATAGGGGTGTGTACAAAGTACACATGAATACCAGGCATTGTGCGTGTGTGTATACTATCGACGAACTAGCCCCCAAGGTTGTATGACATACTAAGGTCCTAGGGTTACAAATCATATATAGTCGGCTTATCACCAGTGGGGATAGAGTCCTCCGCGACTCTAGTAGCTTCGTGTTGTACGCTGAGTCCTCCACATGGGTCTTCATATAACACGTTTCGGTCCAACCTATATGTGGCGCAGGATGGAACCGACCCATGAGTATTCATGTTGACCCACCACAACTAGAAATGATGTGCCCACCACACCACACACGCAATCGGCCACTAAGAAAATAAGCATATACAATAGTACAACAGTATCTAGCTCACGATACGTCTCCATATTTTGTTGATGACACTGACGGACTTTGCATTTGATGCGTGCTCCGTATTTTGTTAACAACACTTACGGTCATTGTATTTGAAGCGAAAGCACGATATGGTCACTGGACTTCAGAATAAGCTCATCACGGTCACCACATACATTTTATCGTGCTAACCAACATGTGGTTGGATGGTTAGGAGGACAGTGGTTTCTCGAGCCCACCAAGGTTAAAGTCCCGGTGCTCGCATTTATCTTGTGTTAATTTCAGTATTTTCCGGCGATGCACGTTCAGTGGGAGGAGACGTTCCACTCGACTACGAGGCACCTATGGTGACTTCCTAAAATCTCAAGATCATATATGCTGTCCCACTCTCTTGAAGGTGCTCACAGGGGTAGGGTTCGCGTGTGTGCGCTTATAGCGGTGAGTGCTTGCGCGTATATATGAGCCATTGTGTCTGTACCGTGTTAAACAAATACATGTCATGATTATATGGTCACTAGCTCACCCGTACAACTCCGTATTTTGTTGATGACACAATCAATTGACCAGTCAAATGTTCCATGCGGCGCAACTAGTGTTGCACCATCGGGGCGCGTAACCGTGGGGCCCACCTGTCAGCCCGTATATGAAAGAAATAAATGGTAGTTTGAGTCTGTACTGTGTTAATAAAATAGGAGTACATTTTAGGGTGAACATGCATACGGTCACTGGCTCACCATACAACTCCGTAATTTGTTGATAACACGATCAATTGACCAGTCAAACGGTCCACATTCAGCAGCGCACATTACCATAGGGCCCACCCGTCAGCGCGTATATGAAGGACATAAATGGTAATAAATTAGTGGTCGGTGGGAATTCGAAGTCGTGAGACCTCTGGTTGGCAGTCACCGGAGGTTG